>NW_019250453.1:39548-54958 GCF_002742605.1 Olea europaea var. sylvestris
TTCCCTTACCAATAATTCACGCAAAGAACAACTAGAAATGCACAACTTATTTTCCTTAAACAGATATCCTTCATGCCTATAGAATTTATCAAATGCACATTTGTCACATGAAGCATATATATCAGAAAAATCACTATCAGTTTCATACATGCTTTTAATATGCTCAAAACCAAGTAATCTAGTACTTAATGAATTTAAAAGCACGTACCTTCGAGACAATGCATCAGCAACTATGTTTTCATTACCTTGTTTGTACTTGATGACGTATGGAAAAGTCTCAATAAACTCCATCCATCTCGCATGTCTTTTGTTCAACTTACCTTGACCTCTCAAATGCTTCAAAGATTCATGATCGGTGTGTATCACGAATTCCTTTGGCCATAAGTAGTGCTGCCAAGTCTCCAAAACTCGAACAAGTGAATACAACTCTTTGTCATATGTCGGATAGTTCAATGCTGCTCCACTCAACTTTTCACTAAAGTAAGCAATAGGCCTCCTTTCCTGCATTAATACTGCTCCTATACCTATCCCTGATGCATCACACTCAACCTCGAATGTTTTATCAAAATTAGGTAATGCTAAAACAGGTGCTTTACATAGCTTATCCTTAATCATGTTAAATGCAACTTCCTGTGATTCTCCCCAATGGAAACCTATAATCTTCTTTACTATTTCAGTCAACGGTGTGGTGATGGTGCTAAAATCTCTTACAAACCTCCTATAAAAACTAGCCAATCCATGAAAACTTCTAACTTCAGCTATAGTCTTAGGTGTTGGCCATTCTTTTATAGCTTTTATCTTTTCTTCATCAACTTCTACCCCATTAGCACTAACCACAAATCCTAGGAAAACAACTCTATCCATGCAAAATGTACACTTTTTAAAATTGGCATATAGTTGTTCCTTTCATAATACAACAAGCACACAATTTAAATGCTCTAAATGCTCATCTAGGGTTTTGCTATAAATTAAGATGTCATCAAAGTAAACCACAACAAATTTCCCAATAAAAGCACGCAAAACATGGTTCATTAAAGGCATAAAAGTGTTCGGTGCATTAGTGAGTCCAAATGGCATAACTAACCATTCATACAACCCATACTTAGTTTTAAATGCCGTTTTCCATTCATCACCCTCCCGCATGCGAATTTGATGATACCCACTCTTAAGATCAATTTTACTAAAAATGCAAGCCCCATGCAACTCATCAAGCATATCATCTAACCTAGGTATTGGGTGACGATACTTTACCGTGATATTGTTGATAGCTCGGCAATCCACGCACATTCTCCAAGTCCCGTCCTTCTTAGGTACCAACAAAACAGGTACAGCACATGGACTCATGCTCTCCCTGACATAACCTTTGCTCATCAACTCCTCCACTTGCTTCTGAAGCTCCTTCGTCTCCTCGGGATTGCTTCGGTAAGCTGGTCGATTAGGTATGACAACTCCGGGTACAAAGTCAATCTGGTGCTCGATGCCTCTGATTGGTGGCAATCCACTTGGCATCTTCTCGGGAAACACATCGTCGAACTCCTGCAATAAAGATTTAACCAAACTAGGGAGGGATGTGTTAGAATTCTCAAGATTGAGGAGGGACTCCTTGTACACTAACAATATCATTTGTCTACTTTCACTCATAGCCCTTTTCAACTCAATCTCCTTTGCATAGAAGTTGACCTTTGGCTTTTCTCTCCGCTCAGCCGACTCTTTTTCTCTCTTCTCAACTAACTCCTTTTCTTTCCTCTCATGTGGCTCCTCTCTCTTTTTTCCACTCTTAGCCACCTCACTGTTTTCTCTCTTATCGATGGTTTCACTATTGCCTCTCCTTTTTCCAGACTCTCTTATTCTCTCATCTTCCTCACTTTTCAGCTTGAGTTGATCTCCATAAACTTGTGCAGGTGTTAATGGAGCAAGAGTAATAGTCTTCCCATCCTTGACAAAGCTATATCGATTCCTATACCCATCACGTATGACCCTTCTATCATATTGCCATGGTCTTCCTAACAATATATGTCCCACATGCATAGGCACCACATCACAAACTACTTTGTCACTATAACTTCCAATCGAAAAATTAATTAAGACCTTCGATTCAGCTTAACTTCCCCACTATCATTCAACCATTGTAACTTATAAGGCCTAGGGTGTCTTAACAATGCTAGTCCTAGTTTCTCAACTATAGTTGTGCTAGCTACATTAGTGCAACTCCCACCATCAATTATCATGCTACATACCTTATCGTTGACGTAACAATGTGTATGGAAGATATTTTCTCGCTGCTGCTTCGAATCATCCACTTTGACTTGAGTGTTAAGAGCTCTCCGTGACACCAACGATTCTCCAACAACAAACTCCAATTTTTCTTCCTTTTCAACGTCCTCCAATGCAGGCATGTCATCATACTCGCCTTCACTTTCACTCACCACTTCTCCATTATCCAACAATACCATTACCCGTTTATTTGGGCATTGAGAAGCGATGTGCCCGGACCCCAAACATCTGAAACACTTGATGTCTCGGTTTCTTGATGGTTGTGAATCAGTTTTGGGTGCGCTGTTTTGCTAGCACTTTCCTCTTTCCCTTTTTGCCATTCATTCCTACCCTTAGGTACAGCTTTATCAACCTTATTGTTGTTGTTGTTGTTGTTGTTCCATCCTGGTTTCCAAGATGGATTTGCACTCGAAGTTCCTATCGGTTGCCTAGCTGTCCCTTTCCTCTTCAACTGTCTCTCCACCTTCATAGCCACATGCAACATGTCTTCCAACTCCACATAATGTTGCAACTCTACTACATTGGCAATTTCCCTATTCAAACCATTCAAAAATCGTGCCATGGTAGCCTCTCGATCCTCCACCACATTAGCCCTAATCATGAGTATTTCCATCTCCTTGTGGTAATCTTCTACACTTTTCGACCCTTGATATACGCCTTGCAGTTTTTGATGGATATCTCGGTAATAGTGGCTAAGAACAAACCTCTTTCTCATCAATGACTTCAATTCTTCCCAAGTGCTAACTGGTCTTCCCACACTCCTACGTTGTGAAGTAACCACTTGGTCCCACCATGAAATGGCATAGTCACTGAACTCTAAGACCGCTAACTTCACCTACTTCTCCTCCGAATAATTATAACATTCGAAGATCATCTCAACCTTTCTCTCCCACTCCAGATATGCTTCGGGATCACTCCTTCCTTTGAATGAAGGAATGGTCATCTTTATATTTCCTAGATTTCCATCCAACTCCTCCCCGCGATCATTCCGACCCCGTCTGTCGAACCTATCGCCTCTATTCCTCATCCTTCCCATCTGAACACCGTGAAATTCATCTTCGCCCAGTTCACTCCCATATCCATACTCTTCTCGCCTTTCCCTCCTAGGCTCCCATCTATCCGGTCCTCTGGCATTGGACACATTCACTCGATGCCCCCGACTAAGATTGGCCACCGATGTATCTAGCCTATTCATCCAAGCCTCTTGCTTCTCCAACCGTTCTCTCGTATCTCCAAACGCCCTTTGAAACATTTGCACCAAATCTTCCGATGCGTTGTTATTGTTGCCTTGTCGGCTTGAGTTTGATTCTACCCTTTCTGACATCCTAACACTAAAATTTTATTTAACTGTCTCACCAAAGTCACTTGGAAACACACAATGGCTTTTACCCTCTATTGAGCTCACCTCTCTACCTTTTACCACTCAGTTCTTTCAACAATTGCTTCTAAGGACAATCAACGAACTCAATCAATCAATCAATCTTGTAGAATTCTCAAACCGGATGTGATTCAAAGAATTTGTAACAAAAGGACTCAAGGAAAATTCTAAAACTTTGACTTTGAATTGAAGGAATGGATTGAATCAATGTGTCCAGGCAACAGAGAAACGATATTGAATAACAAAATTGTTGGTATTTGACGGATCAATAATATGTAACAATTTTTTTTATAACTGTACGGATGAACAGTACCGTACGGATGAACAGTAACTTTTTTTTTATGATCCGAAATTCAATAACAAAACCAACGCAGAAAATGAAAACGAATTTGGGCGAAAATTGACCCGGGAAACAGAATATGAAGATTCTTTTTGACACTTTTTGGATCAAAGAATCAAGAAAACCTTCTAGACACAAGAACACAAGGAATTGAAAGGAATTAAAAAAAACAAAGATATAACCTGATTAAATTGGAGCCAAAGCTCTGATACCAACTGATGCGAACCCCGTAGCAATGGAAACTACGAAACCCACGACTAGATTGATGCGGAACCCAAGAACGCCAATACTAATCCAGTTTTTGGATCTTGAACCCCAATAATCGAACCATGAAACCTTAGATTAGTGAAGAATCTTAAACCCCTTGATTACAATCAATGAAACCCACAATCCAACGTCAAGAACGCCACAAGAAATCGATTCTTGATAAGTTCTAAGTTTGTCCAATGAAGAACAATTGATTGAAAGGAAATTTCTCTCTCTGTATTAATTTCAGCAAAAGTTTTTCTTTACATATTGAAAAGAGTTTCCTATTTATACTATGGCATAAAAAATGTCCAAATTAATCAAAATATGGTAATATTTTGATTTCACAAGAGTTTTACCAACATTAGAAGATTCGCCAAAAATTAAAAAAAAACGAATTTTTCCCTCTTTTTGATCTATGCGGCCGCATAGATCATTTCTATGCGGTCGCATAGATCACTCCAATTTGTCCAATGAAGTTTCGGTGGCCTTCTATGCGGCCGCATAGGCTGTTGAGCCAGCGGTCGCATAGACCAACTCCGTGCCGCCTTCGTCCGCTTTTATCTCGTTGATCCAAGTTCCTTCGGCCTTCGACCCCAACATGAAACTTGTTCCATTTGACCTCCCGAACATTGTTTCATCGATCGTTGCTTGACAAGCAATCCCATCGCTTCTTTCACTCGCTTTGTCCTCGATCCCGTCATCGGTCCGCCTTCGACTATCAATGGATCCTTCCCGTAAATCGTCGCTTGACTCGCTTCGGTTGTGGACGTGCCTTGATTCATATCACATTTGACAACAATTCAAGTGTAAATCAGTGTGTCTAATATCAATGTAAAAATTGCAATTTAAATCGGTATGAACCATGCTACCTACACACCATGGTGTACACTTTGGTTTACACTTTGCCACGTGACATTACCCTATTGGACAGTTTAAATTTCAAACAGTTTTCCCATCTAATTGACACTTGACAACAATGCAAGTGTCAATCAATGTGTGAAAAATAAGCGCACAAATAGCAAAGTTCAATCGGTAAGAACCTTGCTACGGTGCACTATGGTGTACACTTTAGTTTACACTTTGGCTCGTGACATTACCCTGTTGGACTATTTAAATTACAAATAGTTTTCCCATCCAATTGACACTTGATAACAATGCAATTGTCAAACAACATGTCAAAAATCAGTGTACAAATAGCAAAGTTCAATCGGTAAGAACCTTGCTACGGTGCACTATGGTGTACACTTTAGTTTACACTTTGGCTCGTGACATTACCCTGTTGGACTATTTAAATTACAAATAGTTTTCCCATCCAATTGACACTTGACAACGATGCAAGTGTCAAACAACGTGGTGACATTACCCCGTTGGACCGTTTAAATTTCAAACAGTTTTCCCATCCAATTGACACTTGATAACAATGCAATTGTCAAACAACATGTCAAAAATCAGTGTACAAATTGCAAGTTCATTCAGTAAGAACCTTGCTACATGTACACTACGGTGTACACTTTAGTTTACACTTTGGCACGTGACATTACCCTGTTGGACTATTTAAATTACAAATAGTTTTCCCATCCAATTGACACTTGACAACAATGCAAATGTCAAACAACGTGTTAAAAATTAGTGTACATATTGCGAAGTTCAATCGGTGAGAACCTTGCCACATGTACACTATGGTGTACACTTTAGTTTACGCTTTGCCAAGTGACACTACCCTGCTGGACAATTTAAATTTCAAACACATTTTCCATCCAATTGACGCTTGACAACAATACAAGTGTCATACAATATGTCAAAAATTCGTGTACAAATGGTAAAACTTCAATCGGTAAGAACCTTGCTACATGTACACTATAATGTACACTTTAGTTTACACTTTTCCACGTGACATTACCCTGTTGGACTGTTTAAATTTCAAACAATTTTTCTATCCAATTGACACTTGACAATACTGCAAGTGTCAAATTATGTGTCAAAAATCGGTGTACAAATAGCAAAGTTCAATCGATAATAACCTTGCTGTATGTACACTATGGTGTACACTTTACACTTTGCCAAGTGACATTACCCGGTTGGACGATTTAAATTTCAAGCAATTTTCCCATCCAATTGACACTTGACAACAATGCAAGTGTCTAACAATGTGTCAAACATCAGTGTACAAATAGCAAAGTTCAATGGGTAAGAACATTGCTACATGTACACTACGGTATAGACTTTAGTTTGCACTTTACCACATGATATTACCCTGGTGTACAGTTTAAATCTCAAATAGTTTTCCCATCCCATTAACACTTGATAACAATGCAAGCATCAAACAACGTGTCAAAAATTAGTGTAAAAATAGCAATGTTCAATCGGTAAGGACCTTGCTACATGTACACTTTAGTTTACACTTTGCCACGTGACATTACCCTGTTAGACAATATAAATTTCAAACAGTTTTCCCATTCAATTGACACTTGACAACAATGCAAGTGTCAAACAACGTGTCAAAAATCAGTGTACAAATTGCAAAGTTCAATCGGTAAGAACCTTGCTATATGTACACTATGGTGTACACTTTAGTTTACACTTTGCCACGTGACATTACCCCCTTAAACAATATAAATTTCAAATAGTTTTCCCATCCAACTAACACTAGACAACAATCCAAGTGTCAAACAAGGTGTTAAAAATCAGAGTACAAAGAGCAAAGTTTAATCGGTAAGAACCTTGCTGCATGTACACAATGGTGTACACTTTAGTTTACACTTTGCCACGTGACATTACCATGTTGGACAGTATAAATTACAAACAATTTCCCTATCCAATTGACACTTAACAACAGTGCAAGTCAAAAATCAGTGTACGAATAGCAAAGTTCAGTCGGTATGAACCATGCTACATGTACACTTTGGTTTACACTTTGCTACGTGACACTACCCTGTTGGACAATTTAAATTTCAAATAGTTTTTACATCCAATTGACACTTGACAGCAATGTAAGTGTAAATCAACGTGTCAAAAATCAATGTACAAAAAGCAAAGTTCAATCGGTAAGAACCTTGCGCCAAGTACACTATGGTGTACATTTTAGTTTACACTTTGCCACATGAAATTACCCTATTGGATAGTTTAAATTTCAAAAAAATTTCCCATCTAATTGACACTTGACAACAATGCAAGTGTCAACCGAAGTGTCAAAGATCAGTGTACAAATAGCAAAGTTCAATCCATAAGAACCTTCCTACATGTTCACTATGGTACACACTTTAGTTTACAATTTACCACATGACATTACCATATTGGACAGTTCAAATTTCAAGTAGTTTTCCCATCCAATTGACACTTCACACCAATGCAAGTGTTAAAAAAGTGTCAAAAATCAGTGTACAAGTAGTAATGTTCAATCGGTAAGGACTTTGCTACATGTACACTACGGTATACACTTTAGTTTACACTTTACAACGTGACATTATCCTGTCGGACAGTTTAAATTTCAGACAGTTTTCCCATCCAATTGACACTTGACAACAGTGTAAGTGTCAAACAACGTGTCAAAAATTAGTGTACAAATAGCAAAATTCAGTCGGTAAAGACCTTGCTACATGTACACTATAGTGTGCACTTTAGTTTACATTTTGCCACGTGACATTACCATGATGGAAAATTTAAATTTCAAACAGTTTTTCCATCGAATTGACACTTGACAACAATGCAAGTGTCAAACAACGTGTCAAAAATCAATGTACAAATATCAATGTTCAATTGGTAAGGACCCTGCTACACGTACACTATGGTGTACACTTTAGTTTATGCTTTTTCACGTGACATTACCCTGTTGGACAGTTTAAATTGGAAATAGTTTTCCCATCCAATTGACACATGACAACAATGCAAGTGTCAAACAACGCGTCAAAACTTAGTGTACAGATAATAATGTTCAATCGGTAAGAACCTTGCTACATGTAAACTCTGGTGTACACTTTAGTTTACACTTTGCCATGTAACATTACCCTGTTAGACAGTTTAAATTTCAAACAGTTTTCCCATCCCATTGACACTAGACAACAACACAAGTTTCAAACAACGTGTAAAAAATTAGTGTACAAATAGCAATGTTCAATCGGTAAGGACCTTGCTACATGTCCACTATGGTGTACACTTTAGTTTACACTTTGACATGTGACATTACCTTGTTGGACAGTTTAAATTTCAAATAGTTTTTCCATCCAATTGACACTTGACAACAATGCAAGTGTCAAACAACATGTCAAAAATCAGTGTACAAATAACAAAGTTCAATAGGTAAGAACCTTGTGACATGTACACTATGGAGTACACTTTAGTTTATACTTTGCCATGTGACACCTCCCTGCTGGAGAGTTTAAATTTCAAATAGTTTTCCCATCCAATTAACACTTAACAACAATGTAAGTATCAACCAATGTGTCAAAAATCAGTGTACAAATTGCCAAGTTCAATCGATAAGAACCTTGCTACATGTGCACTATGGTGTACACATTAGTTTACAATTTGCCACATGACATTACCCTGCTAGACAGTTTAAATTTCGAATAGTTTTCCCATCCAATTGGCACTTGACAACAATGCAAGTGTTAAACAAAGTGACAAAAATCAGTGCACAAATAGCAAAGTTCAATTGGTAAGAATCTTGCTGCATGTACACTATGGTGTACACACTTTAGTTTACACTTTGTTATGTGACATTACCCTACTGGATAGTTTAAATTTCAAACAGTTTTTCCATCCAATTGACACTTGACAACAATGCATGTGTAAATCAACGTGTCAAAAATTAATGTACCAATAGCGTAGTTCAATCGTTAAGAACCTTGCGACAAGTACACTATGGTGTAATCTTTAGTTTACACTTTGCTACGTGACATTGCCTTATTAGACAGTTTAAATTACGAATAGTTTTTCCATCCAATTGAAACTTGACAACAATACAAGTATCAAACAACGTGACAAAAATGAGTGCACAAATAGCAAAGTTCAATTGATAAGAATCTTGCTACATGTACACTATGGTGTACACTTTAGTTTACACTTTGCCATGTGACATTACTCTGTCGAACATTTTAAAATTCAAATAATTTTCCCATCCAATTGACACTTGACAATGATTCAAGTGTCAAACGACGTGTCAAAAATCAGTGTACAAATAGAAAAGTTCAATCGGTAAGGAACTTACTACATGTACACTATGGTGTACACACTTTAAACTGTCCAACAGGATAATGTCACATGGCAAATTGTAAACTAAAGTGTACACCAATGTGTACATGTAGAAAGGTTCTAACTGATTGAACTTTGTACTTTGTACATTGATTTTTGACACGTTATTTTACACTTGCATTGTTGTCAAATGTCAATTGGATGCAAAAATAGTTTGAAATTTAAACTGTCCAGCAAGGTAGTGTCACGTGGCAAAGTGTAAACTAAAGTGTGCTCCACAATGTACATGTCGCAAGGTACTTATCGATTGAACTTTGCAATTTGTACACTTATTTTTGACACGTTGTTTGACACTTGTATTGTTTTCAAGAGTCAATAGGATGGGAAAATTGTTTGAATTTAAACTGTCCAATAGGGTAATGTCATGTGGCAAAGTGTAAACTAAAGTGTACATGTAGCAAGGTTCTTACCGATTGAAATTTGCTATTTGTACACTGATTTTCAACAGGTTGTTTGATACTTGCATTGTTGTCAAGTGTAATTGGATGGGAAAAGGGTTTGAAATTTAAACTATCGAACAAGGTAATGTCACATGGCAAAGTGTAAACTAAAGTGTACACCATAGTGTTCATGTAGCAAGGTTCTTACGGATTGAACTTTGCTATTTGAACACTGATTTTTGGCATATTGTTTGACCCTTGCATTGTTGTCAAGTGTCAATTGGAAGGGAAAACTACTATTTGTACACAGATTTTTGACACATTTGACACTTGCATTGTTGTCAAGTGCCAATTGGATGGGAAAAATGTTTGAAATTTAAACTATCCAGTGGGGAAATGTCACGTGTCAAAGTGTAAACTAAAGTGTACACCAAAGTGTACATGGAGCAAGGTTCTTACCGATTGAACTTTGCTATTTGTACACTGATTTTTGACACGTTGTTTGACACTTGGATTGTTGTCAAGTGTCAATTGGATGGGAAAACTGGTTGAAATTTAAATTGACTGGTAGGGTAATGTCATATGGCAAAGCGTAAACTAAGGTGTACATCATAGTCTACATGTAGCAAGATTCTTACCGATTGAACTTTGCTATTTGTACACAGATTTTTGACACGTTATTTGACGCTTACATTATTGTCAAGTTTCAAATGGATGAGAAAACTATTTGAAGTTTAAACTTTCCAACGGGGTAATGTCACATGGCAAAATATAAACTAAAGTGTACACAGTTTTGTAGATGTAGCAAGGTTCTTACGAATTGAACTTTACCATTTGCACACAGATTTTCGACACGTTGTTTGACATTTGCATTGTTATCAAGTGTCAATTGGATGGGAAAAGTGTTTGAAATTTAAACTATCCAATAGGGTAATGTCATGTGTCAAAGTGTAAACTAAAGTGTACACCGTAGTGTACATGTAGCAAGGTTCTTATCGATTGAACTTTACTACTTGTACACTGATTTCAGACACTTTGTTTGACACTTGCATTGTCGTGAAGTGTCAATTGGATGGAAAAACTATTTGAAATTTAAACTGCCCAACAGGGTAGTGTCACGTGGCAAAGTGTAAACTAAAGTGTACACCATAGTGTAAATGTAGCAAGGTTCTTACCGATTGAACTTTACTATTTGTACACAGATTTTTAACACGTCTTGCATTGTTGTCATGTATCAATTGGATGCTAAAAGTTTTTGTAATTTAAACAGTCCAACAAGGTAATGTCACGTATCAAAGTGTAAACTAAAGTATACATACCTGTAGCATGGTTCATACCAATTAAACTTTGCTATTTGTACATGATTAGCATCTAAAATTGCTTCAAGATATATAATTTACAAGGCATTTTACATTCACTTTGTTTAAAAACGCTAATGTTAGTCTCTAATTCCAATTCTCATGCTATAAATTCAATTTCCATAAATACATGGTTAAAAATGCAATTAATTGAAATACGTATTTACATACATGGCGGCATGAGTATTATAAATTTGAAAGAGTATCTATTTGATGTATTTCACATGTATTTCCAATTTATTACAAGTGGAGCAAGTGGAGGAAAATAATGTTGAAAAGTCAAAAATAGTGACTGCCTCAAGCAAGAAGTAGCCGTCGATAAAATAATCATAACTTAAGCTACAGACATTGGATCGAGGTGATTCAAGTTGGGTTGGAAAGAAAAGGCACGTTTCTACAACTTTTATGCTTTGGAATAAGTCAAATTCGTATCATAAGGCAGCCAAAATTACCGTTCAAAGTCCAGCTTGTTACCTGCCGGATACAGCTTTACCTGTGAAGCAGAACTTATTGTTTTTGTCATATCTGGAGTTATATAGATCCAATGAACCTGATATTTAAACCAATGGAAAGCTAACTCAAGTGTAAATAATTTATCTGTTGATCATAAGTCCAAATTCTCTGTACAATGTATCTGAAAATTGGCATCAAGTTGCATGTTCCAGCTGTCTTGAAGCTGGACAGAAACAAGTTGCATTGCCTACTTGAATTTTGGATGTTCCTTTGCCTATAAAAGGGGACCTTGGCCACGATTTTGAAGCATCAATTCTCTACATCATATTCTAGTTTCCTTAATTTTTCTTTGTAACATTTCACTATGTATTTCTAAACATTTAGCTGGAGCTAAGGGTGAAACTTTGATGAATGTTTAGTTTTGTCTTTGATCTTTCATTTTGTTCTTCAATGTTCATCTTCTTACTTGGTTGAAGTATATGTTCTACAAATGGTTTTGGTTTGTTAAAGACTTTGATTTATTGTTGACAATTTTGGCACAATAAATGCTTAGATAATCTCTACATACCAACAACTTATTTTGACATATTCTCTCAAACAATTATCAAGATCTATCTTTTAGTATATTTGTGGTTAATGTTTTATCTTTCATATGAGATCAATCCTTAGTTGATTTTCATATGAGTTAAATTAAAGATCAAGTGCAATTTCTACTCATTTATCCGAAGTGAATCCCTGATGCTCTAGTGTTTGTCTTCATCGTATTTTCACCAACCGTTCACTACTCGTAGACTAGTTCATTTCCTTCCAATTCCTGTGGTTCGACCTCGGACTTCCGAGATTTCCTACTTGCGACAACCTGCACTTGGGTTTGCAACCTTAAAGTTGTAGCAGTACACAGATTTTTTACACGTTGTTTGACACTTGCATTGTTGTCAAGTGTCAATTGGATGGAGAAACTATTTTAAATTTAAATTGCCAAACAGGGTAATGTCACGTGACAAAGTGTAAACTAAAGTGTACACCAAAGTGTGCATGTAGCAAGGTTTTTACCGATTGGACTTTGCTATTTGTACACTGATTTTTGACACGTTATTTGACACTTCCATTGTTGACAAGTGTCAATTAGATGGGAAAACTGTTTGAAATTTAAACTATCCAGTAGGGTAATGTCTTGTGGCAATGTGTAAACTAAAGTGTACACCATAGTGTACATGTAGCAAGTTCCTTATCAATTGAACTATGCTATTTGTGCACTGATTTTTGACACTCTGCTTGACACTTGCATTGTTGCCAAGTGTCAATTGAATGGAAAAACTATTTTAAATTTAAATTGTCCAACAGGGTAATATCACGCGGCAAACTGTAAACTTAAGTGAGCACCATAGTGTACATGTAGCATGGTTCTTACCGATTAAACTTTGATATTTGTACACTGATTTTTGACACGTTCTTTGACACTTGCACTACTATCACGTGTCAATTAGATGGAAAAAGTTTTTGAAATTTAAACAGTCCAACAAGGTAATGTCACGTAGCAAAGTGTAAACTAAAGTATACACCATAATGTACCTGTAGCATGGTTCATACTGATTAAACTTAGCTATTTGTACACTGATTTTTTACACGTTGTTTGACACTTGCATTGTTGTCAAGTGTCAATTGGATGGAGAAACTGTTTTAAATTTAAATTGCCAAACAGGGTAATGTCACGTGACAAAGTATAAACTAAAGTGTACACTATAGTGTGCATGTAGCAAGGTTTTTACCGATTGGACTTTGCCATTTGTACACTGATTTTTGACATGTTGTTTGGCACTTGCATTGTTGACAAGTGTCAATTAGATGGGAAAATTGTTTGAAATTTAAACTGTCCAGTAGGGTAATGTCTTAAGGCAATGTGTAAACTAAAGTGTACACCATAGTGTACATGTAGCAAAGTCCTTATCCATTGAACTATGCTATTTATGCACTGATTTTTGACACGTTGTTTGACACTTGCATTGTTGCCAAGTGTCAATTGAATGGGAAAATTATTTGAAATTTAAATTGTCCAACAGAGTAATATCACGCGACAAAGTGTAAACTTAATTGTGCACCATAGTGTACATGTACCATGGTTCTTACCAATTAAACTTTGCTATTTGTACATTGATTTTTGAAACGTGGTTTGACACTTGCATTGTTGTCAAGTGTCAATTGGATGGGACAACTATTTGAAATTCAAACTGTCCAATAGAGTAATGTCACGTGGCAAAGTGTAAACTCATGATTTTACACCATAGTGTACATGTAGCAAGGTACATACCTATTGAACTTTACAATTTGTACACTGATATTTGACACGTTGTTTGACACTTGCATTGTTGTCAAGTGCCAATAGGATGAGAAAATTTTTTGAAATTTAAACTGTCCAACAGGGTAATGTCATGTGACAAAGTGTAAACTAAAGTGTACATAATAGTGTACATGCAACAAGGTCCTTACCGATTGAACTTTGCTATTTGCACACTGATTCTTGACACGTTGTTTGACAATTGCATTGTTACCAAGCGTCATTTGGATGGGACAACTGTTTGAAATTTAAACTGTCCAACAGAATAATGTCATACGGCAAAGTCTAAACTAAAGAAGATACCATAGTGTACATGTAGGAAGGTCCTTAACGATTAAACATTACTACTTGTACACTGATTTTTGACACGTTATTTTACACTTGTATTATTGTTAAGTGTCAATTGGATGGAAAACTATTTAAATTTAAACTATCCAACAGGATAATTTCACGTGGTAAAATGTAAATTAAAGTGTACACCACAGTGTATATGTAGCAAGGCCCTTACAGATTGAACTTTGCTATTTGTACACAGATTTTTGACACGTTCTTTGACGCTATCATTGTTGTCAAGTGTCAATTGGATGGGAAAACTGTTTGAAATTTAAACTGTATAGTAGGGTAATGTCTTGTGGCAAAGTATAAACTAAAGTGTACACCATAGTGTACATGCAGCAAGGTCCTTACCGATTGAACTTTGCAATTTGTACATTGATTCTTAACACGTTGTTTGACACATGCATTGCTATCAAGTGTCAATTGAATGGGAAAACTATTTGAAATTTAAACTGTCTAACAAGGCAATTTCATGTGGCAAAATGTAAATTAAAGTATACACCATAGTGTACATGTAGCAAGGTCCATAAAGATTGAACTTTGCTAATTGTACGCTAATTTTTGACAGGTTCTTTAATACTTGCATTGTTGTCAAGTGTCAATTTGATGGGAAAAATATTTAAAATTTAAACTGTACAGCAGGGTAATGTCTTCTGGCAAAGTGTGAACTAAAGTGTATACCATAGTGTACATGTAAAAGGTCCTTACCGATTGAACTTCGCTATTTGTACACTAATTTTTAACACGATGTTTCACACTTGTATTGTTGCCAAGTCTCAATTGGATAGGACATCTGTTTGAAATTTAAACTGTCCAACAAGGTAATGTCACACGGAAAAGTCTAAACAAAGGAAGACACCATAGTGTACATGTAGGAAGGTCCTTAACGATTAAACATTACTACTTGTACACTGATTTTTGACATGTTATTTTACACTTGCATTGTTTTAAGTGTCAATTGGATGGGAAAACTGTTTGAAATTTAAACTGTCCAACAGGGTAATGTCACGTTGTAAAGTGTAAGCGAAAGTGTACACCATAGTGTACATGTGGCAAG
>NW_019250454.1:0-1305 GCF_002742605.1 Olea europaea var. sylvestris
GGGCAATTTCGTCATTTTTCTCGACTGTATCGGAATGGGCTCAAATTTGACAGGATTATCGGGAACAAAAATCGCGCCGGGGCTATTTTATCATTTTTTGCGACTGTGTCAGAATTGGCTGAAATTTGACTTGTTGATCGGAAACAAAAATCGCCCCGGGGGCAATTTCGTCATTTTTCTCGACTGTGTCAGAATTGGCTGAAATTTGGCAGTTTGATCCGAAATTAAAATCGCGCCGGGGTCAATTTAGTCATTTTTCTCGACTGTGTCGGAATGGGCTCAAATTTGACAGGTTTATCGGAAACAAAAATCGCGCCGGGTGTAATTTCGTCATTTTCAGCGATTTTTTCGGAATTGGTTAAAATTTTACTGGTTGACCGAAAACAAAAACTGCGCTGGGGGCAATTTCGTCATTTTTCTCGACTATGTCGAAATTGACTGAAATTTGGCAGCTTGATCAGAAATAAAAATCGCGCCGGGGGCAATTTCGTCATTTTTCGCGACTGCGTCGGAATGGGCTCAAATTTGACAGGTTGATCGTGAACAAAAATCGCGCCGGGTGTAATTTCATCATTTTTCGTGACTGCGTCGAAATTGGCTAAAATTCGAATGGTTGATCGGAAACAAGAACCGCGCCGGGGGAAAATTTCGTCATTTTTCTCGACTGTGTCGGAATGGGCTCAAATTTGACAGGTTTATCGGGGAAAAAAATCGCGCCGGGTGTAATTTCGTCATTTTTCGCGACTGCGTCGAAATTGGCTAAAATTCGACAGGTTGATCGGGACCAAAAATCGCGCCGGGGGCAATTTCGTCATTTTTCGTGACTGCGTCGAAATTGGCTAAAATTCGACAGGTTGATCGGGACCAAAAATCGCGCCGGGGGCAATTTCGTCATTTTTCGTGACTGCGTCGAAATTGGCTAAAATTCGACAGGTTGATCGGGACCAAAAATCGCGCCGGGGGCAATTTCGTCATTTTTCTCGACTGTGTCGGAATGGGCTCAAATTTGACAGGTTTATCGAGAACAAAAATCGCGCCGGGGCAATTTCATCATTTTTTGCGACTGTATCGGAATTGGCTGAAATTTGATTTGTTGATCGGAAACAAAAACCGCCCCGGGGGCAATTTCGTCATTTTTCTCGACTGTGTCAGAATTGGTTGAAATTTGGCAGTTTGATCTGAAATAAAAATCACGCCTTGGGCAATTTCGTCATTTTTCTCTACTGTGTCGGAATGGGCTCAAATTTGACAGATTGATCGAAAACAAAAATCGGGCCGGGGAAATTTCGTCATTTTTCGCTACTG
>NW_019250455.1:0-1305 GCF_002742605.1 Olea europaea var. sylvestris
CTGTCTTGGTGTCCACTGGGAAAGAAACCAAAGGGAAAATGAGAAAAGTGATATATCTTGCTACAGTGTTGGTCCATATTTGGTGTCAAACAGCAATTGGCTCAAACGGTCGAAATTTTCATAAAAATGGGGAAAAAATGCAGCACAAACAGGGGCTTAATGCACATGGATTTTCACCTAGGGGCGCCAAGGAGTGGCCTAGGTGGGTAAAAATTGAAGTCTAGGTCCTTTGAAGTTTAAATTTTCTTTAAATTAGTCCTTCACTTGTGATCATGTCCAAATTGGTCCTTCAACTTATAAATCCATCAATTTTAGTGCCTCAACTTCGAAGTTCTACACATTTGATCCTCCAAGTTTCACAAGATTGCAAGTTGGTTACCTCTTTAAGGTTTCCATAGGCTTCTAATCCCTCAAGTCCAAAAATTTTGCTGGTTTTGTCTTGAGTTTAAAACACAAATAAATTTTAATTCACACGTTCGAATTACAATCCATTTTTTCCCCGTAGAACTCAAAATAGTCGCTATTCAATCGTGTATTCTATGAAGACAAGTGTATCAAAATTCATACACCAATTTTCCCACATGCTCAGCATGGAACTCAAGTGTTACGTCTTTAGTCGATTATGCTTCCTTTTACTTACTTAATTTTCAATTTGGGATTTTCATCTAGAAAAGAAATATATACTTAATTTTGAGTAAATGTCCACCTAAATAATCAATATTAATAAAGTTTAAAAGTATAGATAAATGTGTAAAACACTCATCACATTCAAACATCTGATGACCTCTTTTAATGAAATTTTCTATTTGGTCTCACGACAAAAAAGTTAAAATAAATAAAAGTGCTTCCATTACATTCATACTAATGTGCAAATTTTTGTATCAAATGGAATAATTTGTTACAAGTTCAAACTACTAAATGTCAGCTTAAATTGTTATAGCTAATATTCACGATCGTCTTCATAGTTAAAAAAGTTTAATTTTGACCACGCCTAAACATATTGTTGTAATATCTCGATAGTGTTCACGACAAAGTAAGACGGATTTTTTTAAACATTAATTGAAATCTGACTTTCTTAGGTTGATTATTACTGTCCCAAACAAATTGTCACAACGAATTGCAAAGTCATCCATTTCGAGCTGACCTACGATATTTTGTCCATGTACACGAATGCATTGCAATTTGCAAAGGTCGTCATGAGTTCTTTGAACTGAAAAGAAGAACCTAAACCAACACTCGATTCGGGAAAAAGATTTAAAATGTTTAATTTATAAATAAATAGAGATGAGTAGTATATTAGTTAGA
>NW_019250456.1:0-1305 GCF_002742605.1 Olea europaea var. sylvestris
CCTACAACATATGAATGCTAAAGCATGGAATATCAATAAAATGTGCTACATTTTAACATGCTTCTGTTTGCATTCATGCTCCACTTTGACATTAGTTACATGAAGAGTTTTCCAGGATGTTGCAATAATTTTATTTTGCCTCAATAGAGAAACGAAATATTCAAGTTGTGCACTCCAAATATTTGGATTGATACCATATTAACCATGAATCACATGTTCAAGTTTACTTTAGTTCTTGTTTTTTACGTTACTGCTTCATATGCCTTGAACACTTTTTCATGATTATTTGAGACATTTATCTTCCAGTTTCTGCCAGATGCCGTGATAATTCTAGAGATCTGGAGACTGGTTTGTTTAATTTCTTTATTGTTGAGACTGAAAGAACTGGACTTGACAGTTTTTGTTTCTATTGAGTTGGGATTCCTGTAATAACAGTTTTCCACTTCAAGCAAAATGGAATCCCCCTTGCACTAGAATTGAGTAATGTATAGAAACTCAGTTTCCAAGGTTAGCAAGGCCTTGAATTGTGAAACTGCACCAAGGCTATAGAAACTTTTTTGGTTATTGTTAAGGATGTAAGAGCATCTTCAAAAAAATCTCTATTTTAAAAAAGTATAGTCTACAATTTAGGGAGTATCTGTAAATTTATTGAGTAAATTTATTTATTTTAATTTCTCCAACAGGCTCTTTATATTTAACAATTAATTTACTATTACCAAAAAATATTTATTCTTTCCTATTTTCACTAGCTTCCCTCCATATTATTTTTCTTTATTAAAAATTAAAATATTTTGAATGCATTTAAATTATAAAAGCATCTCTAAGAGATTTTCTATTTTTAAAGAGTATATTCTATCATTTGAAGAGCATCTAAAAATTTAGAGAGTTAAAATTTTGAAGTATTCCAACACCCTCTTTATATATAACACTTAATTTTAATACTTTCAAAAAATATTTATTGTTTTGCTCTATCTTTTTTTAACTAACTTCTTTCTAGATTATTTTATTATTTTTTTACATTGAAAATTGTAACACTTTGAATGCATTTAATTTTAGAGATGGTTTGGCTCTCCAAATTTGAATAGTTAGATACATTCTCTAAATTAAAATGTTAATTTAAAGAGTCTCTTGGAACATGATTTTAAGGGTTAACTTTATAAAATAGATAGTATTTTACGTTTAAAGGGCCTCTTAGAGATGTTCTAAGGAGTGAGATTTTTGGAGAGCCGAACTCAATCTCTAAATTAAAAAGTTTGTTAAAGATTCTTCTTGAGCATAATTTAAAGGGTTGAATATTTAAAATGT
>NW_019250457.1:0-1305 GCF_002742605.1 Olea europaea var. sylvestris
AAATAAATAAATCATCTCTTGCCTCTTCATACACAATAATATCTTCAAATTCATCAAGAATAAGGGGCCAATTTATTACTTTTGGGAAAGGAAATCAAGCCCTAGAATCTCAATTACATCAAGATTTTGAATGTTTCAATCTTGGACTTGGAGATCGATATCTTTTGAATTATTTCATGATCCAGGGTGATATATTTCTACTTTTTGTAATTTATATAGGGCAAATTATCTAGAAACCTACATTTAAATACTATTTTTCATAAACAATGGAGATTAGTTTTAATTTCATAAATCAGGTTCTAATTAAGAATTATTAATTTAATCATTACAGATTTATTACAACAACTCCATTGCATAGCACCCCACCCCCAAATTTCAATCCTACTCCCGCACTCCCAAATTTTATTTCTCTTTCTTTCATACTCTCACTCTCTTCATCATGCTATCTAGTGCCTCGACGGTGATGATGTCACTACGACGATGTGAGTACTGCTGTGCGACCTGTGATGCTATAACACCACCCTCTCTCTCTCTTCATCGATGTTTTGGTGTCGATCTACAGAGTGGTGTGAGCACATCGCTGAGCAATTGGTGGTGGTTGTTTGTGGGTGGTAATGATCGTGTTTATGCAGGTGGAGATGGTGGTTGTGGTGTGGTATGGGGTGGTGTTGTGGTTGATTTTTTCCCAGTGGCTGGTATATGTGTGTCTGCATTATGGCTCAAAAATTTGTTATGTGGGCATTCGAAATTGCGGGTTTGGGAATTCGAGTTGCACATATTTTATTTTGATTTATGTCTTTGGTTTTTACTTGCATTTGTTTTGCTATTTTGAATTGTGGTAGTGGTAAATTGCGTTGGTAATAGGTTTGTGATGGTAGTGGATTGCGGTTTGTGTGTGGACTAGCGTATGGTGCGTGAACTGATTTATGTGCAATTTATTTGTGGTGATTCCATGTGGCTAAGTATGTGTTTGCTAAGACTGTTTGTGACCAATTTGTTGTCAATTTTGACCCGTTGTGGCTTAGTCACAGTTAAGACTGACATGGTCACAAGCAGCCACACTGAACACAAATTTGATCACAGTTAGTCACATCAAAGATGAATTTGATCACAGATAACATAAGTTGATAAATTGGTCACATACAGTTACAAATTAGACAGTCATATACAGTCACAGGAAAATCAAGATTGATAACTAATAGTCACATAAAACACAGACATAGCCATGAACAATAAATCTGGTCATAGATAAATTATTGGAGATTTTTCTACAGTGGAATATAGAGAGAGAATTTTTTTTTTTTT
>NW_019250458.1:0-1305 GCF_002742605.1 Olea europaea var. sylvestris
TTGCATGAATAAGATTGATCTCTCGTGTAAATTCTTGCATCTTTTACCGTCTTTAACAATGATTTAAAAAATACAAGAAAAACATGATTTCTGTATAGAAAAAGAATGAATACGTAAAAAATTTCAACTTTTCATTATTTTTTACTTCTTTTTATTTTTGTTCAGTACCCTTATTTAAATTATTCACATTGGTAAGGTATTCGAAGAAAAGGGGCTCCTGGAAGCATATTAAAATGAGTAATATTATGTTATGATCCATGACATAATCCTCATTTAATATAATCGATGGGTTTATGGCACAAGAATTTGAGGAATTTGATACGTACAGCGTGGATCATATGGATGGGGCGGAAAAAGTGTGGTACATGGGGGCAACGGTAGAATGGTAGATGTCCCCGTGGAATTAATGCCCGTTCGGTAGTGTTTATGAGCTATCTCGTATAAAATGTGTATTGTGGTCCCTGTTTGATTTAAATTAAAATGATATTTTTAATAAATTTTGATAAAGGTTTATATAATATATGGTTGAAAGGTTAAGAATCCCATAAAATATGTGACTATAACTAATTATTAACTTAACTTAAATTTAATATAAAATTTAAGTTGAATGAAACAGGGAAATAATGAAATGGGGAGTAAATTGTGAGTTACATGAGTTGGAGATAAAAAGAATGATTGATCAACTTAAAGTTAAAGGGTTGTTTGACGGAAGTTTTGATAAAAGTTTAACATAAAAGGCTTCTTCGCGAATTTTATTCGCACACTCTCTTCGCATGTATATCATTTATATGATTATGTCGAAAATATTGCTTTGACAAACTTTTTTGTAACTCAGTCTTGTGATTGCTACCAATACAGGTGCAAAGCAGATTGTTTGGTGTCATTGCCCGACAAAGTCACCCCGTCCTTAAAATTTGAGGCAAGTCTCTATAAAGACTTGAAGTGCATAGTTGCTTATAAGTATTTTGGAAGAATGGTGGATGGTGGGAAGTTCACACGTCTCTTCTCATCCACTTTACTTAGGCCTCGTTTGATTTCCATTTTTTTAAAAATACATCTTCTTTCCTTTTTTCAACAACGTATTTTTTAATAAAATAATATTACACACAAATGCAAAACTTGCCTTATTTCCTAACTTCATATTCTTCATCAAATCGTTATTTCAAAATGCAATTTTTTGCAAAAAATTTAGAATCAAACAGGCTCTTATTATTTACATTATTTGGACTCCAAATTTAATAATACCTCTTTAGTATAGGTACAAGATGTGTGCTTGTAATCTTGGACTCAAAATTAATAATGTCC
>NW_019250459.1:0-1305 GCF_002742605.1 Olea europaea var. sylvestris
ATTCCGACATAGTCGCGTAAAATGATGAAATTTACCCCTGCGCGATTTTTATTTCCGATCAACCAGGCAAATTTAAGCCCATTGTGAAACAGTCGCGAAAAATGACGAAATTGGGCCGGCGCGGTTCTTGTTTCTGATCCTTCTATCAAATTTTAGACCATTCCGACACAGTCGTGAAAAATGAAAAAATTGCCCCGACGCGATCATTATTTCCGATCAACCGGTCAAATTTAAGCCCATTCCGACACAGTCGCGAAAAATGAAGAAATTGCCCCCCGAGTGATTTTTATTTCCAATCGACCGGTCAAATTTTAGCCCATTGCGACACAGTCGCGAAAAATGACGAAATTGACCCCGCGCGATTTTTATTTCCGATCAACCTGCCAAATTTTAGCCCATTTCGACACCGTCGCGAAAAATGATGAAATTGCCCCCGGCGCGATTTTTATTTCCGAACAACCAGTCAAATTTTAGCCCATTCCGACACAGTCATGAAAAATGAGGAAATTGACCCCAGCGCGATTTTTATTTCCGATCAACCTGCCAAATTTAAGCCCATTCCGACATAGTCGCGAAAAATGACGAAATTGCCCCCGGCGCGATTTTTGTTTCCGATCAACCTATCAAATTTTTGCCCATTCTGACACAGTCGAGTAAAATGACGAAATTGCACCCGGCGAGATTTTTATTTCCGATCAACCTGCCAAATTTAAGCCCATTCCGACACAGTCGCGTAAAATGACGAAATTGCCCCCTGAGAGATTTTTATTTCTGATGAACCGGTCAAATTTTAGCCCATTCCGACACAGTCGCGGAAAATGACGAAATTGACCCCAGCGCGATTTTTATTTCCGATCAACCTGCCAAATTTAAGCCCATTCCGACACAGTCGCGAAAAATGACGAAATTGCCCCGGCACGGTTTTTGTTTCCGATCAACCTGTCAAATTTTTGCCCAGTCCGACACAGTCGAGAAAAATGATGAAATTGCCCCCGGCGCGATTTTTATTTCCGATCAACCTGCCAAATTTAAGCCCATTCCGACACAGTCGCGTAAAATGATGAAATTTACCCCTGCGCGATTTTTATTTCCGATCAACCAGTCAAATTTTAGCTCATTTCGACACAGTCGCGAAAAATGACGAAATTGCCCCGGGACGGTTTTTGTTTCCGATCTACCTGTCAAATTTTCGCCCAGTCCGACATAGTTGAGAAAAATGGCTAAATTGCCCCCAGCGCGCTTTCATTTCCGATCAACCTACCAAATTTAAGCCCATTCCGACATAGTCGCGTAAAATGATGAAAT
>NW_019250460.1:0-1305 GCF_002742605.1 Olea europaea var. sylvestris
TTGTTAATGTTATGAATCTTTTCGTGTAATTAAAATGTAGCCTAATTATTAAAAATTGTGGTATGAATATATTAAAAAAAAAAAAAAGTAAGTTAAATTGGTGACGATAGGTATGGCAATAGAGTAGGTTCGGGACAGGGTGCCCCTAGGATGGGGCAGCGCGGGACGAGGCAGCTTTTTGTCTCGTTTGCTCTCCCATTTATTTTTATTTTTTATATACATTTTCAAAATTTCGAGTTATACTATTAATAGAGAATAAAATATAAATTCAAAATGTGTTTTTAACGGATGAATTGTCTAGAAATAAAATTATTTTTTATTCAAATATAAGTTGATTCAAATGAATGATAAGAGGCAAGATTATTGTCTTCTTTTATTTTGTGGGTTTGCTCTGAAATGATAAGATGTTATATTATTTGTTAATTTTATTGGTTGTTGTTGAATACATGATTTAAATATAGAAGTTTGTTCTCTGGAGAATTTTTAGTTTACCATTTATCATTTTATCTGTATAATTCAAATTAATTCATTTTTTTCCTTCACGGGGCGGGGCATTCCCATCCCGCCAACCCATTCGGGACGAGGTGGATTTTTTTGCCATCACTAGGTGATGACAAAGCCCTCTAATCATGAAATTAAATTGATACATAATTGACTAAAATTATCTTGTTACAACTTACAACATTCGATGACAAAGAGTGATTCAAAAATAAATCTTACCATTTATCCATCGGAGTCAATCTCCACAACCATTCAATTTTCCAATTGACGAATCCTTTGTACAAAATATTTTACTGAAATCGACTATCGTTGGGCCTCTCCATTTGCAATAAGAACGTTTAAAGAGCTTGCTCTGAATACGAGTTTGTAAAAGGACGTCCAATGACCGTCAAATACATGATTAGGAAGTAATTACTTACACAAGAACTTTGTTTAACAAATCACAAGAATAGAACATATTAAGAACTAATACTATTGAAGTATAGACAATGGGCCAAATTATGTTAGTCTTTTTTTTTTCTTTTTTTTTTTATCTTTCTAATTTTGTTCTCTCCTTATAATCAAATAAGTTGTCTTATCGTTTGAGTAATACTATTTAGCACCATAGATGTTACAAAACAAATTTAGGTGACGCTATGATTTATTAAATGAGTAAAATAGTTAAATAGTCACATGATTCCATATTTTATTGAGTTCATTATATGGTGACACTTAGACTGGTGCTCTAAGAGCATATCCAAGAATCTCTTTAAACATGAGATGCTCTCTATTTTAAAGAGTCAATCCTTAAAAATCATGCTCCAA
>NW_019250461.1:0-651 GCF_002742605.1 Olea europaea var. sylvestris
AGCCGATTTCGACACCGTGCGAAAAATTACGAAATTGACCCCGGCGCGATTTTTGATTCCGATCAATCTGTCAAATTTGAGCCGATTCCGACACCGTCGCGAAAAATTACAAAATCACCCCCGGCGCGATTTTTGTTTCGCTGCAATCAATCAAATTTTAGCCGATTCCGACACCGTCGCGAAAAATGACGAAATTGCACCCGGCGCGATTTTTGTTTCCCATCAATCAGTCAAATTTTAGCCGATTCCGACACCGTCACGAAAAATGATGAAATTGCCCCCGCGTGATTTTTGTTTCCCATCGATCAGTCAAATTAATGCCGATTTCGACACCACCGCGAAAAATGACGAAATTACCCCCGGTGCGAATTTTGATTCCTATCAATCAGTCAAATTTTAGACGATTCCGACACCGTCACGAAAAATGACGAAATTGCCCCTGCGCGATTTTTGTTTCTCATCAATCAGTCAAATTTTAGCCGATTCCGGCACCGTCGCAAAATATGACGAAATTGCCCCCGGCGCGATTTTTGTTTCCCATCAATCAGTCAAATTTTAGCCGATTCCGACACCGTCGCGAAAAATGACGAAATCGCCCCGGCGCGATTTTTGTTTCCCATCAATCAGTCAAATTTTAGCCGATTCCGACAC
>NW_019250461.1:1090-1305 GCF_002742605.1 Olea europaea var. sylvestris
AAAAAATGACGAAATTGCCCCCGACGCAATTTTTGTTTCCGATCAAATTGTCAAATTTTAGCGAATTTCGACACCGTCACGAAAAATGATGAAATTGCCCCTGCGCGATTTTTGTTTCCCATCAACAAATCGAATTATAGCCGATTTCGATACCGTCGCGAAAAATTACGAAATTGCCCCCGGCGCGATTTTTGTTTCCCATCAATCAGTCAAAT
>NW_019250462.1:0-1305 GCF_002742605.1 Olea europaea var. sylvestris
TGGCATCACTAGAGCCATGTCCACGACAACTAGTGCTTTGAAATGGATCAAGGAGAGGGATGGTGATGTAATATTAGGACTATTATTATGTGTAGCTCCAATTTTAAGTCGTAATTTAGGAAATATAATTATGTTTAATTTAGTTGCTTTTATTTGATATTCTCCTTCAAATAGAATATCTCAAACCCTATATAAAGGGCACTTTTGCATTGTAATAAAGAAACTTTTAATGAATGAAATAAATTGAATTTCTTCCCCTCTTCTTATCTCTTTTCTCCCTCCATTCTCGTCTTCTCCCCTTTCCCCTTTTCCTACAATTCTCACGTAACATCTGGCGTCAGATGGGGGGCATCTTGGCAAAGCAAGGCCAAGAGAATCGCACTGGCCAGCACTGTTTATTTTATTTGGACAGCTAGAAACACCATAATTTTTGAAGATCTTAGACCACGTTCCGATATCAATGTTAAACGGCTCAAAACACATGTATACAAAGCTCTATTTTCATTGTATCCTTACATTTTGATTCATTTTGAATCTTTAGCATTGGGTCTTTAGATTGTTATCATTATCACAGCATCAATGCTTAAAAGCTAAGATATTTAGAACAAATCACTAATTTTATTATTGAAACTATTCCCTTTGTCCTCTTGGTACTTGGCCTTTCTAAATGATTCTCTAATTTGCAATTCCCAACTAGATTTTCATCGTTGAAGTAGATTATTATTGGTAATTCCCAGCAATATTTACAATTTTATACCCATTTTCAAATGGAAGGGTTAAAGCCCACGATTATTGTTGTTCTTCATTGAAGCCTGTAATTGAGGTCTTTCCAAATCAAAACTTCCTGATTTTTGCTAAAGACTCCTTTAACTTGATGAATTTCAATATTAAATAAAAAGTTTAAAAAAAATAATAAAAAAAAAATCTAAATTTTCGAAACATTTCATATGGTTTTCGAAGTGCTCTAATTTTCAGAATGGAAACTTTTGTGCAATCTATGGTGAACCTATTAATATGATTATTCACAATGTATCACTTGTGTGAAGTAAAGATTTCTAACCCTTGAGTACCACATTCGTATTTGATGTAGGATTACATTTCTGTACACATTTTGGTGAACCATAGTGGTCTACATTTTAGGCAACATGTTTCTATCATCAAATTACCTTTTATTGTGCATTATACGGTGACCACCACAGTTGTGTACAAATCCATGCAAATAGTTGTCCATATGCAAGGCCACACTACAAGTCTTATCTTTATGGAACTTACCCCAGGTTGATCAACTGAATTAACAGCATAGCA
>NW_019250463.1:0-1305 GCF_002742605.1 Olea europaea var. sylvestris
TTTGGACGTCTATTGTGCATCCAACTTCATATTCTTGAATGTTGTATTAAAATTCTTGCCAAAAACTCTCTCAAACTTTGCATTCAAAATCTTCTTTTGTAGAGAGAATAATCCGTTCAAGTTCGTTGTTCCCTTATAATTTGAAATGCTTCTACTATGAGGAAGTAGTTCATTGTATCTTGGGAAACAATTATCATTACTCTGTTAGCATCGTTGGGGGGTAAATTTGTCTTAAGGAAAGAATATTTTTACTTGCCTTAGATTATTTCATTCTTTTCTTCTTCTTCATTTCTACTTTTGGTTTTTATCAATTTGTTACTTTGTTTAACTTCATTTCTGCGTTGTTAAATTTAGGATTTTGTTATCCACATTCAAAACAAACTTTATTCTATCTCCAAACAATGGCCACATGTTCATACTTGTTGGAAAAAAATGGGTGATTTGTGTGTAGATTGATTATCAATTAACATAATAAAATAACAAATACAATTCAATACTAATATAACATAAAATAGAAAACAAATTTAGAAAACAGGTACTGGGAGTAACATCATAGACGCTGTCTTGAAGTCATGTTGCCTCCACTTCGTGCAAGTATTTTTGATATTACACAACTTCAAGATAAAACACATGTGGTTCACAATCGATTCTCCTTATATGGGCAAGACCACAGGAGATAAGTGAATGAACGTCTCATCAAAATACAGAATATAGAATGAATTGAAAAGAATGTTTATCTTCAAAGTTTGTTTAACACAATGAAAACAATTCCCTTTTATAGGGAAAAATTCCAACCCCCACAATTAATATAATATTATGAACTTTAAATTTTGTAATTAAACCTAAAAATTAAAAAGAAAAACTAAAAGTTAATAGGTTTTAGTTTTGACAGTTTGAAACTTATTTTATGTTACAACAATCCTTCACAAGTTTCAAATTTTTAAAATATATATATATAGTGGCAACGTTGTATTGTGTAATAGGTATATGTGTCTTTTGAACTTGAACCTCACTTAGTAATAACAATTTTCATTTAAGGGAGTCATAATAAATTAAGCTTTGAATCAAGTCCCTTTAGCCAAACTTTAATTGTTCCACACACATTATCAAGTTAGGTTTTTGGTCATAGCAGGTAAACTTTTAATGACTATGCGCTCTAATTTTGATTAGAGATGGCAAAATAACACATCCCGCCCCGCCTTATCCTATCCTGAATGGGGCCAAAAAACCCGCCCTGACGAGTTGGTGGGACGGGGATGCCCCGCTCCGAAACCCGCCTCGTGAAGAAGTTAAAAAAAAAAAAAA
>NW_019250464.1:0-54875 GCF_002742605.1 Olea europaea var. sylvestris
TATTGATAATTATATTATTTTTGAGTCAAGTCATGCTATTTTTCACTAAGAGAAATTTTCTTTCAAAATAAAAAATAGTGGAGGTCAAGAATTAAGATAAAATATTTTATCAGATGCGACTTCTTCTACTCCTTTTTCAAACCAAGAAGATTTCTAAATTGAACCTGAGAAGAATAAAAGAGCTAGAGTGGAAAAATATTTTGGCCATACTTATTATGTTTTCAATATTGAGAAAATTTTATATTCTTTACAAAACGCTATTCCATCACCTGATACTATGTTTTGGAAAGAGGTTGTAAATTATGAGATCAATTCTCTAATTTCTAATAACACTTGGAAATTTGTAGAATTACCACCAGGATGTACAACTATTGGTTGTAAATGGATGCTTAAAAAGAAACGTAAATCGGAAGGTATAGTTGATAAATTTAATGCTGGACTTGTTGCAAGATGTTTTAAATGAAAAGATACCTTGATTTTTTGATACTTTTTGTTTGGTAACTAGAGTCACGTCCATTAGATTGTTGATTGCAGAGACTATAATTTATGATCTTGAAATTCATTATATGCATGTAAAAACTACTTTTTTGAATGGAGACCCAGATGAGTAAATTTATACAGATCAATCCGAAGGCTTTGTGGAGCTTGGACAAGGAAGCAAAGTGTGTAAGTTGAATATGATAATTTCCAAAATGAAAGAATATTTTTCTATATATCATCAGTTGAAGTATACAACTCTATATATACAGATATAGAGACTTGTGTGTACATGGTAAACTTAGCGAATCATCGAGAAGAGTCTATACATAGTAAATTATACAATTAGAATCTCTAAATATTAGGAAAGACAGCTACAAATCTGGATCTTATATTCTCCCTCAAATTGATGATAGTTGTCAATGAGCATCAATATCAATTTGCTCACAAGATATGCATGGCATGAAGAAGTCATTGCCTTCGTAAATATATCAGCAATCTCATCATTAGAGGAGACACATACAAGATTAAGAAACTTATCACGAACTAGTTCACGAATATAATGGCAATCTACTTCGATATGTTTAGTTCGTTCATGGTGTAATGGATTGGCGGCAATATTGATTGCACTTGTGTTGTCTCGAAAGAGAGTGATCGGAAGAGAGCAACACCAATTTCCATGAGAAGCCGTTGGAGCCATACAATTTTAGAACTAAATGAGGATAGAGATCGATACTCAACCTGTGTGGAGGATTTGGATACTTGTTCTTGCTTTTTACATTTCCAAGAAATAGGAGAATTACCCAAAAAAACATACCATCTTGTAGTAGAAAGCCAATTATCAACACACCTATCATAATCTGCATCTGCATATGCCATGAGATTGAGATATGTTTTGGAAGGAAAATATAACCCACGATCCCAAATACATTTCAAATAGCAAAGAATACGATGAAGAGCTGAAAGATGATGCCGTCTAGGTTGAGAAACAAATTGACTCACAACTTGGACAGCGAATGAGATATCATGACGTGTAATAGTCAAATAAATGAGACTACCAACTAAACGTCGATATAACGTAGGATCTGAGATAAGTGCCCCATCATCTCGCTTCAATTTCAAATGTTGTTCCATTGGAGTGGCACAAATTTTATTATCAGTGAGATTGGTGAGTTTGAGTAAATCTTCAATGTACTTGCGCTGTGTAAGAAGTATACAACTGGAGGAATGTGAAACTTCTAACTCGAGAAAATAAGTTAGAATGTTGAGATCTTTCATATGAAAGGAATCATTGAGAAACTTCTTGAACTTTATAATTTCTTGTTCATCACTACCGGTGATGACCATATCATCCACATAAAGAACTAAAATAATAATGCTAGTATCAGCTTGTCGAATGAAAAGTGAGTGATCATTAGAACTCTGTTGAAAACTAGTTGAACAAACAGTAGACTGGAATTTTTCAAACCATGCTATGGGGACTTGTTTAAGACCATAAAGAGATTTTCGAAGTCGACAAACCATATTGTGATCAACATAAGAATAACCAGGAGGGCACTCCATATAAACTGTTTCTTTCAAATGGCCATGAAGGAACGCATTTTTGATATCTAATTGGTGTAACTTCCATTGTTTGCATGATGCCACGACAAGTAGAGTGCGAACTACTATCTTGGCCATGGGAGTAAATGTTTCTTCGTAGTCAATCCCATATTCCTGCTTATATAATTGTGCTACTAAGCGGGCTTTATATCGATCTAGACTACCATCAGATTTAACTTTATTGGTATAAACCCATTTACTTCCTATTACAGAAGTATCAAGTGGCCGAGGAACTAAGTCCCAAGTATAATTCTCCTCCAGTGCTGCAAGTTCTTCTTCCATGGCTTTTCTCCAACGTGCTTGTTCTATCGCCTGGTTAAAAGTAGAAGGAATCTTCACAGAATTTAGACTAGTAAATAAGGAATACCTTGTAGGTGGTTTGCCAAAGTTGACATGGGTGGATCTTTTCAAAGGTGGTGGATTTGGCGTTGGTTCATCAATGGAAGAGGTAGAGATGCGACCTTCAGAACCATGATCATTAAGTGGCATTATAGGCGTTGCCTCATTATCCTTGGTTTGAGAATTAGAAAAATCACATAAAATTGAATTGGAAGAACTATAATCTGTTGGATTAGGAGATAAACCAAAATAATATACATTTTCAAAAAAAGTAACATGACGAAACACCCGCATTCGTTGATGGTGGGGGTCATAGCAAACATAACCTTTTTGTTTATCATTATAACCAACAAAAACACATTTGGTAGCCTTTGCAGATAACTTATTTCGTTCATGTGCAGGTAGTAATACAAAGCACACGCAACCAATAACACGAAGATGCAAATAATTTGGTGATTTATTATAAAGACAAAAGGTATGGTGATTGATTATCAAGTATGGAAGTAGGTTGCCAATTTATAAGATGGATAGTTGTATGTACCGCTTCTACCCAAATTCGTGGAGGGACACAAGATTCTAGTAAAAGAGTTCTAGCAATTTCCAAAACATGGTGGTTTTTTCGTTCTACAACCCCATTTTGTTCTGGTTTTCTAGGACAAAATTATTGTGCTAAAATTCCTTTTTCCTGAAAGAATTTCGTAAGGTCAGAAGCACAAAATTCTCCTCCGGGATCTGAACGAAATATTTTGATTCTTCTTTCAAGTTGTGTCTCAATCATAGTGATAAAATTATTTGCTATGTTTGCTAGTTCAGACTTAACTCGTAAGAAGTATACCCAACTATAACGTGAAAATTGATCGATGAACAAAACAAAATATTTATAACCAAGTTTAGACAAAACAGGTGAGGGACCCCATAAATCACAGTGAAGTAAATGAAAAGGTGCATCAACTTGTGTAGTACTGGAATCAAAAGGTAATTTAGCAAATTTCCCAAGAGCACAACTTTGACTATTCTTATAAGAAATGGGCTTAAAATTCAATTTTTCTAGAAGAAAATTGAACTTGAACATGCACTTTAATCTACTAGCATGTGGGTAACCAAGATGACGGTGCCATAGATTTCAAGTATCATTGGCATGTGAAATCAGCGTTGATGGTGAGACTGAAGGGCAAAAAGGAGATTTTTTTGTTCCAAATCAAGATGAAACAAATGCCCAATTTTATGCCCCTTCATGATCACTTGTCCTGTTTGAAGGTACTGTACACCACAACTAAGAGAAGAAAATTTAAATAAACAATTTTTATCAGTTAATTGTCCCACAGAAACTAAGTTGGCAATTCGAGGAACATAAAAGGTGTTCGGCAGATATAAGGGTTTTTTGGATGCATTAGTTAAGCAGTACCAACTCCTTTAATTGGTAATTTTCTTCCATTTGCTGTAGTAATTGATTGGTTCTGAGCAGGGGCGGACCCAGACCGTTCGAACTGTGGGATCAAATTTTTTTTTTTNTGATATATCTATGGACTAAATAATGGATATGGACCATGTAATATGGATATAGATTTAGGATTTGGACTTTTTGGTGCAAAAAAATAAGTTTTCAGCAAAAAAAAAAAAAAAAATTTCCAGAAAACTGTGGGGTCATTTGACCCCACATGACCCCATGTGGGTCCGCCCCTAGTTCTGAGAACAAGGTTTGATTTCAGAGAAGGCTTGTTTTTGTCCAGACATGTGATTAAAGGCAACAGAATCAAGGTAACAAGGAGAAGAATTTATTCCTTTACCTGATAACCCAGCAACAAAAAAAAGCGAAAGAGATTGCACCTGGAAGAGTTGATTGTACTATTTCTTGAATCATCTTTTGAATTGCTTGAGGTGTGATGAAGTCTCACCAGCACTTGATTTTTCTTGATCAGAGTTCATAGTGATAATGGCTGATTGACTTTGTTTATTCTTCAAAAGTCTACAATCAAGAATGATATGTCCAGGGTTTTTACAATAGTTGCATATATTGCGGTTCTTGCAGTGTGACTGCACATGTCCAGGTTCATTGCAATGTCTGCATCGTACATCTTCTTTGCCTCTGTACTTTTGTTTTGATTGAAATTTGCTACGTAAAGTAATAAAGGTTGCATCAACTGTATTGGATTTTGTATCCAACTAGGCTTGGGTATTTAGTCGTGTTTCTTCACAAACAAGATCTCCAAGTATAGATTCTATAGTTAGATTACCTCGATTGATTAACATGGCCCTTGCATTTTCAAATTCAAGTCAAAGCTTCATGAGAAATTGCATCACTCTTCCACGATCTCTCTCTTTCTTAATCTTTGCATATGCTGCACTTGAAATTGTAGTTGAAAAGATCATATCCTGTTCTGTCCACAACTCAATATTTCAACATAAAAACTACGAATATCTCTTCCTTCTTTGCTGACGTTTGCAATCTCATATTTAAGTTCAAATTGCCTTGATCGATTCACTTTAGAATAAATTCCTTGAAGGTGTTTCCACATCTCTGTGGCAGTTTTGAAAGATCTAAGGCTTAGAGCAATATCGGTCTCAACCGAATCCAATATCCAAGTAATGATTTGAGTGTTCTTTGTTCTCCAGTGGCTCTTCACCTCTTCATCACCTGATTCTTTTTGAGAGCCATCAAGAATAGCCAAGAGTCCCTTTCCTTCAACGAAGATCTGGAAGTGAAATTCCCCAAGAGCATAATTTTTTCCATTGAATTTGACATATATGGATTCGAACTTGTTGATGTCCATATTATTGACTGAATACAAATAGCACAAAAGCAGAACAAATTTTCTAGATTACGAAGTCCTCTAAAGAACGATAAAAAAACAATTCTAAAAAGAGTTTATAAAAGATGTATTATAGAAGCAAAATTCAAAAGACCTTGTAGTACTTTCATACCATGATAATTTCCAAAAAGAAAGAATATTTTTCTATATATCATTAGTTGAAGTATACGACTCTATATATACAGATACAGAGACTTGTGTATACATGGTAAACTTAGGGAATCATGGAGAAGAGTCTATATATAGTAAATTATACAATTAGAATCTCTAAATATTAGGAAAGATAGCTACAAATCTGGATTGGTTAAATCTTTTCCTTTCGATAGAATAATTCCCTACATAGCATAAAACAGAGCCTAAGCATTGGCATGAAAAGTTTGTTTTCTATATGATTGAAAAAGAAAATCCGATAAGTGTGATAAGTGCATATATTATAGACTTTATGAAAACTCACATGTCACTATTAGTCTTTATGTAAATGATTTGTTGATATTTAGTTTGAATATACATGTTATAACTAAGACAAAAATAATTCTTTGTAAACCATATAGATATGAAAGATCTTGGTGAGGCTAATTTCGTTTTGGGTATGAAAATCACAAAATAGGCGATGGCATTTGTCTTGATCGGTCACATTATGTTGATAGAATGTTGAGAAAATATAATTATTATGATTATAAGCATGTCGCTGCTCCTTTTTTTACTATGAATAATGAAAATGATGTTATTAATCAAAAGGAATATGCTAGCATAATAGGAAGCTTGCATTATGCAACTGATTATATTAGACAGGACATTGCATATGTAATAGGGATACTTAGCAGATTTACTAGTAAGTCAGGGAGAGATCATTGGCATGTTATATAGTGTAAGGTACCAAAAATATATGTGTTCTTTTATAGAAAAGAAAAAAAAATCCCTCTATACTTGAAGGATTTAGTGATGCCGATTGGAATACTTTGTCTGTAGATTCTCTCTCTACCACTAGTTATATTTTGACATTGAGTGGTCGTAACATATGTTGGTAATCTAAGAAACAAATCATTATTACAAACTCAACAATTGAAGCTGAGCTAATAGCCTTGGCATCGGCAAATGAGGAAGGAAATTGATAAAGGGATTTACTATTTGAAATTCCTTTGTGGAAAAACTAGTTCTACCTATGTTAATTCATTGTGTACCACTACAGAAAATGGGAGAGTACATAATAATTATAATGGTAAATCCAGACCTATCAGGAGAAAACACAATACTCATGTGGGATCTTATCTAAGAAACGACTTCATTAATCTTGAATATGTGAAATCTTGTGACAATCTTGCAGGTCATTAACAAAGGCCTTGTCAAGAAGAAGAGTCTGGAGCACGTCGAGGGCATGGGATTGAAGTCTCCATAAACAAGAGCCATGTATGAGGATACCCAACCCGGGAATTGCACATCCTTAAAACTTGGTTGAATGGGAAAAAATGAATCATATAGTGGTGGCAAAAATGCACGATTTATTTTATCTTGTTTTTATTGTCCTTATGGTGTAAGTGCATTTCTTGTAATGTTTTTGAAGATTGAGTTGTCTTAAATAACTCTTAATGAGATGTATTACTCTTATGAGTGGGATGCAAGTATTACAGGAGCACTCTTGATAGATTTCACCTATATGAGTATGGAGGAGGGCCACTTCCTATAAGAATTGGGCTTATTCTCAAATACACTTATGAAACTGGTATTAGCAGAAGGTATTATCGTCCTGACTATTAAAGTTCATATCAACATCTAGATTGTTATGTGTCGATAGTAAATCTTTATTTCCCTTAGTAGTCATGAGCACATAGACTCTAGAAACGTTTTCGTTTCGCTATGTGAAGGTTCAATGCAGAGCACACCTTCTTGATGCATAATAGTCCCTCTTCGCCTTGTAATCTTTTTACATTTTTTTAATATAATAAATTAGTCGGGGAATGGTGGTGCATTTTAATATTTAGTTTATCCATTGCACTCTCTTTTAATAGGTTTTTGAAGCTTTTGGAAGTTAGGAAAGTAAAAAATGAAGAGGTTGGAAGTTTGAAAAATGAAAGATGAAAAGGTGTAAGTTGCATGTGTATGGCCATGTAACCTTCATGTGTTTTCTGACACCTCTTTATTTTGGATGACCTATTTTTATCTATTAATAGGACCATCTTTGGTCATTCATCCATCATCACAACAATCGCAATTCTCTCATATTCTCTTTTTACATTCTCACTCATGTTTATGCGAGATTATTGAGCAAACAATGATGTTCTTTTAGTGGAACTTTGGGATCAGCTACTTGCAGAGAGTTTGCTTGAGCTACACGACGAATAGTAGAGCTGCATGTCCTAGAGGGGACAAGTCATAGAGAAATTCCACTACACCGGATTCTAGGCTTTGCCAACTGCATAGAGCTTGAACCTCCTTAAAGAGAGCAAGATATGTGCTCCTCAGCTACTCAGTCCGTCTGTTGTTGTTCTTTCCATATTTATTTTGTAACTCCAATTTTTTATTATTATTACAATTTCTCCAACACTCTTCTTGGTCCGACATTGCTTTTAGGTCATTTTTAGGATATATCATCATTGGTCTCTATCTTCAATATCATATGGTTGTACATGGTGGTAGTCTTTACGACATAGTAGTTCTTACCTCTTGCAGGTTTTATTTTTAGTTGAAGTCGTTTTTCAAATTGCTTCTACAAAAATACAAAATTTAATCATCTCAATGGAAAATTCAATGTTAAATGACTTTTTGGATTCCTAATACTTAAACTTCTCACTTGGAAGCACCCTTGCCTGATACAGGTGCAGATGAGGTTGTCGACCTTGTCAAATTGGTTAATTCTGTCTATGGTAAGGAAAAAACTGCAAATGTCTTTGATGTGGAGCTCTTGAGGAATCATAAATTAGAGAAAGGTGCTGCAATTGGGGATGAGTTGTGTTGAAAAAACCCCAAGGAAGAGACCCATGAAGACTAAGTAGAGAAGATGATAGAGGATGTGATGAATAATCAATTTTTATTTAGCTAGCCTCTTTATCCTGATTTTTACCTTGAAGATCTGTTGAGCGGTTCTGCAGAGGTTGTTGGGAAAGGAACATTTGGCATTTCATACAGCACAACACTGGAAAGTGGAATCACTACTGTGGTGAAGAGATTGAAGCAAGCAAAAATTACAGGTGATTAAGTTTAATTCATCAGAAAACGGAGATCTTTGAAAGAACGAGGCACAAAAATATTGATAATGTAATGGCATGCTACTGATCAAGGCATGAACATTGTGTAGTGAATGACTATCGTGGTGATAGTGTATCTGCCATGCTACCCAGTAAGTGAAATGCCATATTTCCCTTTGTGCTTATGACCTATGGCTTTGAAATTACAAAATTGTTAGAGGAAATCAAGTTACAAGACTGACTGCAACACCATCCTTCTAAAAAAATTCACAAGTTTCTTCGGTCTTTCTTATAGGAGCAGTCTCAGGTAAAGCGATTATCTAATAGTTTTTATGGATTTAGCTATGTACAATGAATTTAGAAGAACTAATGAAATATGGACAAGATGAAACTAATTTTATCTTTGATTCATATTATCATCAATAGTTTATAGCAAAACTCCACTGAATTTTGGCGTTATCAGATTTATTTGCAATGTTGATTGAAGTCTTGGCTACAATTTGACATACAAGGTTACTTAGTAAATGCCTTTAGTATTCTCAAAGATGGCTAGTAATGGACGAAACTTGGGGAGAATCAGCAGCCTAGGAGATGCTAATTTTAACATTTAGTGGCTGCAGGGATTTTTAACCATAAGCTTACCTGTAGCAATAGAATGACAACCATTTCTGGATGATATTTTTTAAAATGATTATAATCTTATGAATTTTGTGATCTTTCCAGGAGAAAGACGGTGTAACCAGATTTCCTTAGGAATAAAGTCAGTGGCGGACGCAGATATTTTGAGTTGGTGGGGCACAATCAAACTTACAAAAGACATAGATTTACGTTTATCTTGAACATCACCAAGTTTACTATCCTTTTTATTTCCAACATCATTTCATTCTCTTATCTCGAATAATCATTTCATTAACATTGTGATCATCAAAAGAAAATGCACATTTACGTTTAAATTATTTTTCTATCATAATTAATGAATACAATCAATTCAAGTAAAAAATAAATAAATACAAAAATCACATCAAATTCTAAATATTATATCATCAACTACATTCCAGTTCAAACAAAGAATAAAATCACAACAAGAATCCATTACTATAAAATCGCCTAAACAAGATTGAAATTGGAGTACTTGATCATATCCTCAATTCCATTTAAAAAAAAATCATCAAAAAGAAATAATTTCCCAAATAATGAGGCTTCAAATCTGATTTCTGAAAGGGCAAAAAAAAAAAAAAAAAAAAAAACACTGAATTTTCAGTTGACCCACCAGGACCCACTGTGGGTCCGCCAATGAATGAAGTCAAAGAGAACATCTGAAGGGATTTTACTTAATCAGCTAGTGCTATCGCAAATATGCTGGGAGAGTTTAGATATTATGATAATATGCCAATGTCTAATACGTATGATTCAAATGTGCACTTGAAGAAGAATTAAGGTGAACAATTTCAAAATTTTAAGTATTTTGAAATATTTGGATCTTTTTGATACACAGAAATAGGACAAGACATGATATAGCTTGCTTGCTATTGGGAGACTTAATAGATATACTAACATTCCAAGTGAAGAAGATTGGACCACACTAGAGAATACTTAAATATCTGCAAAGTACATCAAATTGTCCTAAAAGTCATGGAAGTTTTCCAAACGTTATTGAAGGAGATAGTGGTGTGAACTGGATAATTGATAATATAGATATTAAATCTACTACACAATATGTGTCCATGTTAGGTGGTGTAGCCATATCTTGCGGTTAGAAAAAATAAACTATTTTCTCGAGGAGTACTTTAGATTCAGAGTTGATAGTATTGGATACAAGTACTAATGTTGTGTCTTAGAGAAGCATTATTTAGATATACTGTTAATAGAGCTATTTGGAGACATTGTGACCGTAATGCTGTAATAGAGTTTGTTAATCAATCTCACTTAAATAATAAGATGAATAGGCATAGCCAAGCAAGACACTAGTCAGCTAAGGCTTTACTTAAGAAAAATGTGAATTCTCTCAATTTTGTGAGATCTAAAAGAATTGTAAAGAAAACTTAATGGAAGCTTTACCCAAAATGAGTGTTGGTAAATCATTGAGGTTAACGGATGTAAGCCCAAGAGATAGTTACCTACTAGAGTCCCATGAAAAGGATTTAATGAGTAGAAACAACATGGACTATTTGATCGTAACAACACTAAATTATTTGTTCTAAATCCTATAATGGTAGTCAGGGGCACAACCAAGATATTAGTTCAGTGTGGACAAAATTCTATTAACGCAACAAAAAAGAAGAAGAAGCAATAGGTTGCACAGGAACTGCTAAACCTTATCATCCTCTCCCTTTCTCTTCTTCGTCAAATCGATTGCTTAAGTACAATGATTAAATCAATCCAGAATAGGCAGATTCTAATTTTTAGAATAAAAAAATTTAATGATTCTCCCCATTTTTCACTTCACGAAATTCATCAATAAATAGCATCAAATTTATATCACACAGTAAATATTTCCTCTACATTTGGTGGCATGCAACTAAGGCATCTGAATCTAATTTCCCAAAAGTCAATTCAAATTCGAAATGAGCTTTCCAAAGTCCAAATCAAGCCGACCGATTTTCCGTTCAAAAAAATCTGCTCACCTATATATACAAATTAATCCATCTCTCTCTCTCTTTCTCTCTCTGTATGTGTGATATAATATTACATAATCATTTACCTGAACGCCTTCAGAAGCAGCAGAAACAAGAACAGATGAGTGATCAGAGTCCAACATTAGGAAAAGGTAAATTACGAGTGTGAAAAATGAGACTGCCATTCTAGAAATATCGATATAAATCAAGTACTCTGTCAAGACTTGAGGTCCATCTTAATAAAGTCAACCTTATGAAGAGGAGTGACTCAAGATCTATTTAAATTAGTCAATATTTTGGTATTTAACCGATGTGGGATTTAGTCCCTTAACATTTCCCCACAAGATGGTGACTCTTTTTTAACAGAACAATATTGAAATCCGCGTGCTCATTTTTTTGAGACTTAATCGGATCGAATAGCTCGTCGGAATTTACTGGACTCTAATATCATGTTAAGACTTGGGGTCCATCTTAATAAGGTCAATCTTATTAAGAGGAGTGGCTCAAGTGCTATTTAAGTTAGTCAATATTTCAGTATTTCACCGATGTGTGATTTATTCCCTTAACATACTTTGCCAAATGGTGAGTTCAGATCAGAACAGGAAGACGAGTGTTAAGACTCCTATAGACTATTCAGGTAGAACTCGATTTCTAGTCCTCCAGCTCTATTTGATCATCCTCAGTCTGTTCATTGCCTTGGTCAACGAGCTTCATGTTTCCTTCGATGCTAACCCCATTCTCAAGGGTCGAACCCCATTTCACCGCTTCACCTCCCTGAAAGCTTCTGCAGTTCTCTTCTGCTTCCTCATTCTGGACAACAGTGGAGGAGGGCTACCAGGCTTTACTTAGGGGGTTAGCATAATTATACATACATACATACATACATACATACATACATACATATACACACACACACACACACACACACACATATATATATATAGAGAGAGAGAGAGAGAGAGGGTTTGGGCCTTTGGAGTTGGGCCCAAAAGTTCAATGCGGAAAGAGCGCGGCACTGGACTTCATTAGGCTCGGCCCCTGATGATAGTGTTAATGATTGTGATGTTAAGGAGGGTTTTGACCTGAATGAGTATCCATGCTGGATTTCTTGCAAGGTGTTACATTTTTTGAAGAACTTACCCATGTAAGAGGTTTCATAAGAATGTAGATGTAGAATTTGGCTATTCAGTAAAGTCTTTTACTAGAATCAAAATAGAGGACATGATCATTAACATCCCACTATGAACCTAAATAAATATTGTGTGTGGGGGCAATTGAAGTTTTGCCAAAGGGACCTAATCGGTAATTTTCAAAATTTATTAGTTGGTTTGGTACATTTAAGAGATGAACTTTGAAGGCTCGACCATAAGTTAGTTTAAACTACCAAACATAAGTTGGTTCAAAGTGGAATTCATAAGTGGGTTAAAAGACCGAAACGTTAAGTCATTTTAAATCAAAATAATCTTTATTTCAAACATACAACAAGTAACTGGGTTATAGTGTAGTGGTCATCTGGATTCAACAAAAATAACCAAATTAGAATCATTATCCAGATGTTCCACAAAAAGGATCATCCCATAACCATTTTAATTACATTGAAACGGGAGATGTATGTTATAAGAGAAGGGACACTATATAAATCCCCTTCCACGTCTCGAAGCCCTCTCTATCTCTTTTCCCTCTACAAGTTTTTGGTTTTATGCGTTAATTTTCAAAGAAGACTGAAAAACAAAAGTGTTGTAGTGTTGGAGGTAAAGTTCCGGTTGTTCAATCAAAGAAACCACCAATTCCATTTCAAACGGCAAGTTAGCAATATATGTCTTTGTTTTTGCTCAGCAATCTACGTGTGATTCTATATGGATATCCTATTTTTACATAAAACTTAGAAACGGATGGTTAATTCAAGAACCAAATAGTTAATTCATGGTCATAATCGGTATCTAAAAGCAAATGGATTCTTTGGAACCATAAGGATTCTTCGGAATCAAAGGATTTTTCATGTAATCCATTTACAATATAATTATGGTTTTATTTATGTAAATCATGTTATAGTCGGTTGAATGATCTAAAATGAAATATCCTATTGAGTATTCACGTAACCACTCCTTCCCTATTCTTCACTCTACAGGTTAAGGGATTTGAGGATGATGGTAGTTAGCTTGGATGCAATGGAATGAAGGATGATGAGAGTAATCAAGCCAAACATGAACTTTAAGGTTCTAGTGTAAAATTATCATGTTTAAGATATGATTTAAATTTATGTAAGAAGTTAAGAGAACATGGAAGATTGAGATATATTTAAATAATACCTTTCATAATGAAGTATTGGAATATGTTCTAGATATCTTGTGAGTAAAATTCCGCTTATGCTTTGAGCTTAATTGAAATAGTATGGACTGAGGTGGGCATGAACTTGTATGGTAAATATGTTAGAAGTCCTTAGTAGCTGAAATGTGATTTCTGTCTGATTTTCAAATAATTGCCGCGTGATGCATTCTTCAAATTTTTGGACTCTCCGATATGCCTATGCTTCGTGTGTCCATAGAACTTGGAATCACATTAATCGGAGGTATGTAGAATAGTTATGATATTTTTAGGGTGTTGTGCATGTTTACTCGAGAGCAGATTTTTGCTTGCAATAAGTTGACAAGTTGAGCGCCTAAGAGATTAAATTAAATTTTGAAATTTTAAAATATTAAACTCATATTAAGTTTTTGATCTTATGAGAAAATTCATAGTAACCTGAGTTTGTTTGGTATGTCAAATCAATGCTGACTTAATACAGGAAACTAAAGGATCGAAATAGGAAATGGATGTATATTTTATTAGAAAGTCATATCTTAATATTCAGGATGCTATAGCTGGATATCAGCGTCCAATGTTTAAATTTTCTATAGACTTAACATGGCAAGTCTCGTTTAAATAAATAAAAAAAAAAAAAGGAAAAAGAAAAAGAAAGATCCTTTGGCCTCATGAACGGACAAGAAAGATTATTTATTTATTATATTTTTTGTGTTCATTTCTTAAAGATAAAATGTATATTACATTATGTTGATGAATGAAAATGATATTACTTTTAAACGAAATTTAAGAAAGAGATGAATTAAAATCTCCTGAGTACTATGCATCCACCAATCAATTGCATCCCTAACCTAGGCACTTCAAAGTTTATGAAATGCTATGTTTTTACGGTTATGATCTCTCTAAGTTATGAAATGTGCAAATTTATATTCAGTTTGAAAATATTTTAACATTTATATGTGCAAGGATGAAATCAAATAAGTTAAAGCAATGTTTTTTTTTTTTTTTTTTTTTCAAAAGTTAAGTATTGTGGTTGTGGGTAACTGATGATCAGAAGAAACCAACCAACCAACTAGAAGAACGAGAAATTTTATTAGTACCCAAACACTATGATTACTTAGACTTTGCAGTTGATCTTTCTCTTGATTTGGAAGATTATGTGCGAAGTTCCATGAGCATTGGCGGCAAGCAAATAATGCAGGTTAGCAGATGATCGTAAGGCTATACGACGCCTTCTCAATACTTTAGCATCGTGCAAAGTGTGCAATGGTAAGTTGTTGCTTTAAGGAGTTGGAAACAATAAGTCCACTGGCTAATCCATAAGATATTGAGTATGTAGATTTTTGGAATGCTTTTATAAACTATTAGGAAAGTTACTTTGGAAGATAGTCTCACATATAGGTCTAGAGTCATCCATGACGTCAAACGATGATGGACAGCCGAGGATCAAGAAGAATATTTGGAGGAAGATTGAAGCAAAGATGAAGAGAGCCTATAGATAGACTAATTATCATAAATTTTTTAATCTTTGTATCGTTTTCTTTCTTTCTTTTTTTTTTTTTTTCATGTCTTTTAGAGTGCTATATTTTGTTTCTTAAATGAGTTTTGTTTGTAATTTTGAGTGGAACTGCGGATTTTTCTTCATTAATTATTCTAGCATGGTGTATATACGTCTAATGGATGGAACTTATGCAACCATAAAGGAAATTGATAAGGGATTCGTTTCAAAACAATTCAGGAGTTGGGAAGGCAAAGTCAAGCTTTATTCCCACAACGTAACCTGAGACTTTCCTGACCTATGCTTCCGTCATTGAGACGTTCAGAGGTATAAACCACCCTACTTAGATGACGAGGGAGATTCGCTAGTCTAAGGAAGTGAATGTGGAAGCTGGAGAATATTTTCGGGCTTATATGCTCCTCAGATGCATTAAAGGTTTGAGTATCAGTTTAGAGAGAGACTACATGTACAATATTTTACTCACATGGGGTGGGCCCGATGTGAGTATTTTGGAGTACATATTGCAAAAATCATTAGTTTAAGTAAGAGGGGAACTGAGAAACATTTTCCACATGCATTTATAGACTCAAAGGAGATGGAGTTTCTGTAGCTTAAGACAAGAAGCATGTCCGTAGCCAATTATGAAAGGAAGTTTGTGTCGAGAATTTACTTAACATGCACAGATGGAAAACAATATTTTAATTTTCAACAAAGATCTTCTTTGTGCTTAGAAACTGTGATAAAAACTATATATTTGTTAAATTCTGTAAATTCCTTTGCATATCTTGAATGTAAACAATCACGATCTGCAATCCATAATTGACTAATTAGTAATTATCTAACCTTCAATGAAAATTTACATGGAGAACAATAATGAAAGAATTATGGTTTCTCTTTTCTTCTATTAACAAGATAATAATTATGTTGTGTTTTATTTTTTCAAACCCTAACAACTTGTTCATAGTGGGCTTGGCCCATCTCATAAAATTAACTTGGTCCAATATTTAATTTATTAATATTATATATAAACATATTTCAAATTTCTAGCAATTAAGTTTGTCTAAATTAATTTAGACAAATGGGTCGGAACAATTAAATAATTAATTAATTTAATTAGCAAAATTATTTAATTAAAATCATTTTTAATTAAATACCAAATTAGAGTCCAACTCTAATTTCAAAATTATAGGGCAAAACTATCTAATTAAAATTAAATTCTAATTAAATACCAAATTAGAATCCAACTTTAAATTCAAAAAAAAAATTTAAGGCTGGAAAATTTAATTAAATTCAAATTCTAATTAAACATCAAATTAGATTCCAACTCTAATTTCAATAATATATAAGGGTGAGATAATTTAACTAAAATCAAATTCTAATTAAATATCAAACTAGAGTCCAACTCGAATTTAATTGAATTAACATTTTAATTAAGGATAAAACTTCAAAATAAAATAAAAATTCAATTTATGATCAAAGTTTAATATTTAAGTTAAAATCCAATTTTAAATCTAATAGTCAATTTTAAATTCAATTTTAAATGGGAGTCAAGAGTAAAATTTGTGTTAAAATCAAATTTATGGTCAAAATTGAATTTAAAATTAAACCCTTGAAAATCTAATTTAAAACCTTTTTCAAATTTAAATTCAAAAAAATTTTGAAAATTGCAATCTGACCCTGCTTTTAAAATTATAATTAAGACCTTCTAATTTCGTAAATTATAGAATAGGTCTTTATTTCAAAGTTGCAACTTGACCCCCTAAATCAATATCCCAAACCATTAAACCCTAAAATAACTTTTCCCATTTGATCTGGTGGTGTCGACAATCATCGTGAAGGCAGCATCGTTGCGATTGAGTAGCACCATGAATCGGTAGCAACGACATATGCTAATGCAGGATAACAGCAGTGATATTGTATTTGTCAACTAAGACGAGCGCCTTTGATATTGAAAGCGACGACAGTTGTCTTTGAACGTAGCGTCGATAGTACGAGCGCACGATGGGGCCAAGTTGCTATGCTTCTTGACTTAGATCTTGGCGACGATTGTTGTTGTCGACTATCATTTCCATATCCATTGTTCAACCCGAAAGAAAAATAATTTTTAGGATAATTTTAGCAAAAGTCTCAAACCTTTGAAACACTAACAGACTTTTCCTAAACATTTGATTTGTTGCTGCCGTCAATCATAACCTTTCCTAACATTGTTGGTGGAGCCTTTTTGAACAGTTTTCATCCACAATTCCATCAGTTGACCAAAAATTTAACCTTGACCACAATTTTAATATTTTAAAAGGGGGCAAAAGAATAACTTTCTATTATCACACGAATAAGAATAATTAAACTAATTAAATTAAAAAATAAGAAAATAAAAAAATAATAATCATCTTCTTCCTCACCATCTCCTGCCTCCGCCGCTGTGCCAACACATCAAACATGGCCACAACAAATTCTTTTGATTTCGGCATTCATATCGTATTCATCAAAGGAGATTACTTTGCCATCTTCTTGTACACCTTTGTCGTTAATTGTGTCTATCATTATCCTTGTTCCTTTATGCGTTAATTTTAAGAGCCCAACCCCAGTAAAATTTAGTTTGTAGTGTTTACTTCGATTTAGTACTAAAACTAAGTCTGGTTTGTGCATGTATCCAAGTTCTTGGTGTAATTTTCACACCATATGGTATCATAGCAATAGGTTATGCAAAATCTATGTTTAAACTATGCAAAATCGAGTAGAAAAATGCAGAATCGAAGCTGTGCAGAAAGTGGGAAAAAACTTATTGAAATTCAATTTACTCAAACTTGCAAATCCAATTTTTAGACAATCCAAGGACTTGGTGGTGAAACATAGGACATATCCCAACTTTTGACATCGAGGTGTAGCCATCGGTCCGATGCAAGATCCCATATGCAATGACTTTCTTCATTTTGTAGCAGCGAGAAAACGATCTTCTGGGAACGTGCTAAGCACATTTTGTTCTTGGAGGCTCTACAAACTTGGCAGTGGTGTTCATTTTCTTTTTTCAGACAATATTTTGGTTTTGAACCATTTTTCATTTAGTTGTTCAGATCCTAAGCTTTGATGTTCACGTTTCTATAGTTGTTGGAAGCTTTGGTGCGAACAATGTTGGTCCTAATGTAGTAAATTCACATCTCTCATTATTTATGGACCTATAGATTTGGGTTGTTTGATAAATTGGCTTAAATCTTTTAAATTCCAGCATTAGCAGATCATCATGTAGGTTGGCCATTAGGATTGGAGTTACCGTGTGGCGTAACCATTACCTATTGCTAGAATTTAGGATTTATTTGTCCTATATAAAGTGTTAAGTCTAAATGGTAGTAGTCACTTATTGATTCTTTGATATAGTTGTCAATTAAGTCACTGTATGAGACTTTCATTAAGTGAGAAATTGTTTTGTTGGCATACCTCTTTGTTGTAGTGATGATTTCGTTATAACTCTTGGACTTTATCCATTTGAACATTTTCTTGATATGGGATCTCGAATCTCACCAAATCTTGAAAATCTAGAACAACGTATAATATGCCCTTAAGGCTACTATGTGTGGTCTAATTGTGCATTTTTTGCATTTTAGTTGATTTACAGGCTAAAATGACAACACATTTTGATTTAGGAATTTTCAATAAAAGGTAATTTCTCTATTTGGCAATAAAAAAAGAAAGGAATTTTGGTCCAACAAAATGTTTCAAAAGCTATAGATGGTAATTTTTCTACTGATTTGTCAAAAAAACAAAAAGAAGAATTTGATAAGCTCACTTAAACCTCAATTTTTTTTACACCTATCGATGCTATTTTTTGAAAAGTTGGTAAACTTAAAACTATCAAAGGACTTTTGAAAAAGTTGTAGGACTTCTATTTTCTTCAAACTACTTTAAATAAAATCGATTTATGCGATAGGTTTTTTATTTTTAAAATTGATTATTCGAAGGATCTTGATCACAATTTAGATGTATTTAACAAACATATTCAAGATATTGTTAACTATGAGGAAACGGCATCTGAAATCTCTAATGCCATAATTTTGTTTAATTTCATACCTGGCACTTATAAAGAGTTTAAGAATGTAATTAAGCATAGTAGGGACACCTTAATACCTGGATTGTGCTAGATCATCTTAGAAGTGAGGAGATGGAGATTAAAGCTAAGAAATACGATAAAAAAAGTTGTGATATACACATGATGAGGGATAGAACACGTTTTAGAAAATCAAGCAGTAATGACTCGAGTGATAAGGGTTGTAAATAGAATAATAGAAGTTGGGACAAGTCTAAGTTCAGTATGAGTGGTAAGCGATGTTATAATTGTGGCACGTCTAAGTCCAATATTAGTTGCCACAGCCTAAGACAGTTACAGAAGTGCGGATTTTTTTCATGGTGATCAAGCCTAGAAAACCTACTAGACTCACTAATCTAATCCCTGCAATTTTCAAGATCCGATGGATCGTGCTTCACTCAAACCTATTCACGATATTTTGGAATCATCTATCTCATATGGACTATCAAGAACACCTTATTCTTATACTCTTCCTGTGCTTCTAGTCCAACCTACATCAATCTTCAGCAACCTTCAAAAGCTATTGAGAAAGTACATTCTTGTATGTGTATAAGAAGTAGGTGTTTTAGATTATGTGCTTTTGATGTTTTTCCCATATTGTGGTTGATTGATCTCAAGATATAGAATGATAGTTTTATCTCCAAAGAAAGTTATGAAGGAAGAAGTAATGATCAACCACCCAATTCATGAAGTAGGGCTTGTGTATTTATATTAGAGAGGTTTTGGAAGTATGGGCTGGATAAAATTCTTGAAAAACACAAAATAGGATTTTACATGTAACACCGTCTCTCGAGCTCAGGCTAGTGACAAGCAAGCAACAGTGTGTTGCTCAAGCAAGAGCTGGGTGACAATGTTTCTATTTTTTCCACTCGAGTAATAGAACACGCAATAGGCTAACATAAATTCGACGACTCTTTCCTCCTTGCTTCAAACTTGAAATCTAAGATAGCTAGTTCATCTATATAACATTCCAATTGACTCTTCGACTTTTACAACTTTTTATATTTGTCATTTTGTCTAAAAAATTGCCAATTCAATTAAATCCCTACAAAACTCCCCCTTTGGCATTCTGTAACAAAACTATACAATACAAGTCAAGGAAGTAAAAATAAAAACTAATCAATTCTCCGTTAAACCTATTTTCAAAAATCATCAGCACAAATACCAAGTGTAAAGGCACATTATACTAGAAATATAACAATTGAAACACATTATCATAAATATGTTGGTTAGATCGATAAGTAATACTAATGTTAATCAAAACACCATCTAAAACATTAATATTACAAAACATCAAAACTAAAATTAAAAAAAATATATATGCATTATGATATGGAATGCTTTGTCTCTCCCTTACTGTAAACTCTCCCTAAAATGCAGCAATGTAATTTCTCTATAATCTCTTTCTCCTCCTTTTTGTCACAAATGACGAAGGAAATTTTATCAAAAATAATTGAACACCAACATATAATAACTCAAAGATGTGGTTGACAGCATGCACAAGCATAATCAATGATCAGTAAATTTTTCCACATATTTAGTTCAAGTTAAAATGGAGTAAATTGTATAAGTGACTCATATATTTAAAGTGTCACTAATCCTTTGTAAGCAAGACTCCAAACCTTAATTTTGTGAGAAAGGACATGATTAACATCACTATTAATAAGTTTATCCCTCTACTTATGAAAGTCAAACTAATAAGAGCATATAGGACATATAACAAAAGCTCATTTTGCATGTATATTACTATTTTCTCCCACTGACTTTGAGCACATATATATATATTTTAACACATTTTCTAAATTTGTAGGCTCATTATTTTTCTCATCAATTTTTCACATCTTATGTTTAGGCTCTTCTCCATTACACGACGAAGATGACCCATGTAACGAGTTTTGTGCCAATTAACCCAAGTCGATTAAAGTGGGAATGTGTTGTAGGATATCTGGATTTTAAAATTACCATAGAATTAAATTGGGCTTTAACGATATATTTTCCAATTAAAATGTTAGGACAAATAACTTTAATTGAGAATATGATTGCGTAATTGATGTTGATTGATCCGAACCAATCGAGGGAATTTCAGTGCTTCATTATTTCACACATTGATATTTACAATTCATTCAAATTGATAAATTGTTTTTACACAAATCACAACAAAAACCCTAACTTTTGATCTTTTGAGTAGTTTTCTCATCTCTCTGTGGATACAACACCCCAAAACTGTACTATAACTTCCGCATTAGACTTTGGGTGTAATCAAATTTTGACATCTTTGTCGAGGAGACGTTACAAATAATTGAGGGAATCTCGAAAAAATGGTGACTTTGTTCCTCTTCTACATTTTTTCAATTAGTTTAGTTTATTTTCTTAGTTATTTTGTTATTTCTTATCTAGTTTCATTTTTTTGTATTTTATGAACAGGCATCGAGATGAGCTGGGATGATTCATTGTGAGACCTCAACCAGTGTTTGAATCACTTTCTAACCTTTTCTTTGATACTACATCTATTGCAACGAACACTACATTACATAACATAATGTCTGATAGTGAGCACAACGATGCGTCTTATAGGACTTTGCGTGATTATCTGCATCCCACACGCACATTCACACCATCATGCATAATGTTTCCACCTAATATGCCACGCATGGAATTAAACAAGGAATGAGTCAACTTCTTCCCACTTTTCATGGACTTGACAGTGAAAACTCATACGTATATATTAGGGAATTTGAGGAAGTGGTTGCTACTTTCTACAATCAATATGATACAACGGATGCAGTCAGGCTAAAGTTTTTCCCATTTTCACTTAAAGAGATAGCAAAGAGCTGGCTTTATTTGCTGAGACCATGTTCGATTGGTATTTGGGCTAAAATGACACAAGCATTCTTTAATAAATACTTCTCCCATCATAAGACTAGTGCCCTTAAGAAGCAAATTTCATTTTTCACTCAAAAGGATAGTGGAAAGATTCAAAGAACTACAAGCCCTTTTCCCCTCCCTCCATGGATATGAGAGCTAGCATAGAGTGAGTTACTTTTATGAGGGATTAACACCTAGGGAATGTCAATTTGTTGAAATGATGTGTATTGTGAATTATTACAAAAAGATTCAAATGAGACTATTGAATACCTAGATGACCTAGCAGAAAAAGCTCATACTTGGATTGGATTGGACCTAGTGCCACTGAGAGTACTAATAGGTCACGACCCATTGGAAACCCGAATAGCACAGGTATTTATCACCTTAGGGAGGAAGATAACCTTAGAGCAAAAGTAGAAGCCCTCACTAGAGAACTTGAAGTCCTACGTGCTAAGGATTTAAAATCCACACAATTTGTTTCCCGTGTCAAGCTTTTAGGGTCCTATTTTGTGTGTGGTGGAATGGATTATCCAACACAAGAGTATGCCACCTATGCTGAGATGAGGAAAGTCTATGAGGAGCACTGCAATGCCTTAGGTACATATCAAAAGCCCTATGTTCCTTTCTTTGAGACCTATAATTCGGGATGGTGGAATCACCCCAATTTCAATTGGAAACCTAAAAGCCAGTCAAATAGAGCTCACACTGTACCTTCATACCAATCTATGTTCTCTAGGAACTCTTTAGAAAACATCCTACATGCAGGGACGGATCTAGCCACTCGAGTGAGTTAGGGCGGAGCGTTGAGCAGCCATTGAGCGATCTATAGCAAGATTGTTTATTGATATTTATTTAATTTATATTAATAGAATCTTCAATCAATATATAAATGCACTAAAATATAAAAAATTATATACATATAAAAATATAATTCTATACAACCCAAAATAATAAAAAATAAAAATATATTTTTTGAATCATATACACACAATCAAGTTTCAAATTTTATGAACTTAAACGAGACAAGATGAAGTTTTTACGTAAAGAGTGATTAAATGATCAATACAAGCTTTGAGTTTAGGCGAAACCTATCCAAAATATTTAAAACGGTGAATTTTAGATATATTTTTTTACCTTCAAAAAGGAAATAGTCTTTCGAACACTTAAAAAAATAAAGATAAGCATTTAAAATTGTTCAAATTTGAATTAAATTAATAAAATCTAACAATAAAAATATATATTATAAAGCAATAATTTAAGTCGATAAATTTTTAATACAGTGATTTTTAGAGCTATTTTTTACCTCCAAAAAGAAAAATATTTTTTGAATTGTCAAAAGAATAAAAATCAGTAATTAAATTGTCCAAATTTGAATTTTACAAAATAAATTAATGAAAAAAGTCCTAATAAAATATATATTATGAAATAAAAATTTGAGTTGACAAATTTCCTAAAGAAATTATTTTAGAAACAAAAACTAATAATATAAAATTGTTTAGTTATTATTTATTGTGTTAAAACTCAATAGAAGAAGTGGAGGTTAGAACTCCATGCCTCTCAAATACAAACCTAACTATTTACCATATGAGCTATAGTAAACTCTAATTTTATAGAGTTATGAAATTAGGTAAAAAATTTAAAGGACAAAGTTGGAGGTGAAAGGAATCGAACTCCATACCTCTCATTTGCAAAAACAAGGGCACTACCATTTAAGCGACAACCACTTTGTTGTGAATGGATTGAACATAAACATATTTATTTTTTACACTTCATTCATATGCAGATTTTTTTTCTTACCGGAGCCAGCATGGGCGGCTGCGCCGGCTCGCCACGTGTTGGCTCCGTCCCTGCCTACATGCATTCATAGAGGTACAAAGTAAACCCAATTAGAAGTTTGAGACAATAATTACCCAGATTGTTGAAGAAAACATGGAAATAAAATCTCATATATCCAAACTAACTAATGCCTTGGCTATAGGGGAGCAGGAAAAATTTCCACCACAAGCTCAACCGAACCCTAGAGGGCAACACATGGTACAAACTTCAGGGTCCGGAGAAAGCAATCTTAGAGAAGTAAATGCCATAACCACTCGGTTTGGTAAGGTTATTGAACCAACTCCCAAACCTATGGAAGATGAAAAGGACCTTAGCAATTCAGAAGAGAGTATCTATAGTGAGGAGGTTGTGAAAAATCCCTCTAGAGTGCCTTACTCTCAAGCTCTCAAGTCTACCTCAAAATCTATCGGCCAACATAGTAAAATCCTAGAGCACCTAAAATAAGTAAAAATCAATCTGCGTCTCCTACATGTGATCTTCCAGGTCCCCAAATATGCTAAAGTCCTTAAGGACTTGTCTACTGTAGAAAAGGAAGCACCATGTCAAGAAGACTGCTTTCTTGACCGAGCAAGTGAGTGCTATGATAGAGCAGAGGATCTCACCAAAGTATAAGGACCCTGGTTGTCCTATTGTATCTTGTGGCATAAGGAACCATTTGATTTCACAAGCTCTTCTTACTTAGGGGTTAGTGTCAACATCATGCCTTATACTATATACTCAGCGTTGGGCCTAGGTGAGATCAAACCTACTACAATGGTCCTACAATTAGCTGATTGGTCCACTATTAGGTCTAGGGGTAGTTGAGGATGTGCTAATACAAATTGACAAATTTTGCTACCCTGTGGATTTTTTGGTTTTGGATGTGAAAGTAGATGTGAATGTTAACTCCAAGATTCCCAATATTCTTGGTAGACCTTTTCTTGCTATAGCTAACACTCTTATCAATTGCAGGAATGGTTTAATGAAACTATTTTTTGGAAACATAACCTTGGACGTCAACATCTTTCACGTCACGAAACAGTCTTAGGAAAATGGTGAGTGCTATCAAACATACATGATTGATGCACTCTTTGAGGAGGAAGCACATGCGCTTATTGACCCCGACCCTTTAAATTCTAAAATTCTCGCAGGGCATGATAATGGAGAATATGCTGATATTTGTGCTACTTTTGATTATTTTCAGGATTATGGGACACCACCGGTCCAATAAGTTTAGTACAATACGCCGAAGGTTGATAACATCCTAGCTGGTTGTGGGCTAAAGAAACAAAAATTGGGTCGAGCCAATGACAATAAACAATGGCACTGCTTGAAGGGCAACCCAATGAGAGTTCTTTTCCCTTCTTTTATCTCATTTCTGCATTTGTTAGGTTTCTCTGCATCACATGCATTATTCACTGCATTCTAGTTTATTTTCATTTTCTGCATCACATTTTCCGTTGAGAACTTTCAAGCTTCTTTTACTTCAACTTAGGTTGATTCACTTCAGTATTCAGGTGACATCTTTCCCTACCTTGATTTAGCAAACATATTTTTGCATTGAGGACAATGCAAATTTAGTTGGGGAAGAGTTAACTTGAATTTTGTTGTGAATTGCATACTTTTATCGAATTTTGATCTAAATTTTTTTTAAGTCCTTAATTTGCTACATGTTTATTTTCTTGAATGACAAAATATGCCACCAGGAATTAATGTTGTTGATGAAAGTTTAGATGTTGAGACACTTGTTGAATCATTTTTGTGTACTCATGCCTTGTGGTAAGATAATGGTTTAACACATGTAGCTAGAAGAGATTCTTGCTAAAGTTTTCATGTGAGGGCTGGTGAGGATTGAGAACTACAATACACTAAAAGGGCAATGGGCGTTCATTGATTTTGTGAATTGGAAACTCTTTTAAGAATAACGTTACATGGTTTGTGGTATGATGGTTGATTACTTAGGAAATGATGACAGTCAATTTAGGATTGAATTTTAACCTTTCAAGCCAATTTTCTTTCACGAATATGAACCTCTAGTAGCCACTTTTAGCCAATGCACACACATGTACAACATTTTTCTTCATGCACTCGTGCTATCCCTATCCCTCCACTTTGGAGTGAGACCTATACATGTATTTGCTCATCTTTTCACTTCCAAGTGTGTAGTAGGTATTGGAGGTTTAACTGTGAAGAAAAGGAGCAAGGAGATGATAAGAGTTGATAAGTGCTCAAGTGAAGTGATAAAAGTTAAAGAAAAAGAAGGAAAGGTCATTCAAAAAAAAATAAATAAATAAAAACAAAATAAAAAAAAACAAAGAAGAAAAAAAGAAATTTTTTTGATTGATTTTGGGAGTTGAAAGTAATGAAGAATGTGTTGATGTGATCCATTGAAAGGCTTGATGCAACACTTGGCTATGTGCTTGGAAGTTTTTGAATCATTAAATCCCTCATTTCATATAGCTTAATTCAAACTACATTACAACCCTTTACATTGATTGCTTTAATCCCAAGTATGGTTGTGATAAGAAGTGAATGAATTCTTATTTGGTAGTATGCCATCACAATATCAATGTTTTTTTGTTGCTTATTCATAAATATTTAATCCTCCAAGTTATGAGTGTATACACTTTCTCAGCTCCATAGAAAGAAAACCGCACTAAAACACTTTGATACCCGTGACTTATAGGGTGAATCTTTAGCTTGAGACATACTTGATGTTGCATATGTTAGGGTGGGCGGTAAGATGGCTATGGCTTGACACACACTCACGCATTTGGCATGTGCTTTTGATATCTTGATGATAATGGCATTGTTAAGTTCTTATGGTGTTGAGTTTGGAAAGAACATGAATTGCAATTAAGTTGGAACTCCATAATTTCACTTGTATCATAGTTAATCATTCATTTGCCTGTTCTGTATTGAATTGCTATGGACTAGCAATAAGCAAGTTAGGGGTGTGATAAGAGTGTAAAATATTATATTTTTCCCTTTTAATTATTGCATTTGTGTGATTATTTGATACCAAAATGAACTCATTATACTTATATTTTGATTCAAGTTGTATTTTGGTAGAAAAGGCGGAAGTTAGAAGAAAAGAGCCAAAAAAAGGACCAAGGTGGAAGAAAATGAAAGTTCGGGGATTAAAATGCAAATACTCCAAATTTGTATCTAACCTTAGGATGAAGATTCGAAAGTGTTAGAGGTCAAGTGGATGAGAAAAGAAGTTAAATGAATGAAATATCGTCAAAGTTTGATCACACATCAATTCCCAATCAAAAAAAGTTACGCACCAACCCTTTTTGACATGTCAAATGATCAAAATTGAAAGATGACATGTAAATAAAATTGTAGCCCTTTGAGTTAGCTTTCCAACACAACTCGATTCACCTCAATCGAACATCGGGAGGAAAAGTTATAGCTAAAATACTAAAAACTGTCCAGTGGAAAAAAAATTTTGAACTATGCGGTCGCATAATTCAAAAACCATGCGACCGCATAGAGGGCTCTAGAGATTTTGAGGCAGCAATTGAGATGTTCTATGTGACCGCATGAGTTTCTACTATGCGGTCGCATGGTTCATTTCTGAGGTGAAAATTTCAATTTCCTATTTTGATGCAACCACTTTTGGAAACGCGGTTTAGGCACAGTTTTAGAACCCTATTCCGTCCCAGAACGCCATTATTCCCTTCCAAGCATAATTTTCTCTGGTTTTTGGCTCAAGAACACTATAAGGAACTAAGGGATTCGGTGAAGTCACAAAGAAACTCGATTGGTATCAGTGATTTTAACATCCTTTTATGCATGTAATTCTAATTTTCATTGTTAAATGATTTGAAGGTTTGGATTTCCCCTTTTCATGAGATAGATTTGTTATGGATTCTGTCAAGCTTTTTCTATTGATTAATCAAAATAATTATTGAATTTCAATTCCAGCATTATTATGAGGTTGGTTTAACGTTTATTAAGTTCCTCATAGATTCAATCATGTTTTGTCTATTGTGTAATTAAATTATTCGCTAAATTTCAATTTCATGCAATCTTATTGGTGTGATTCTTAACCATTATATGCCTTATGTATATGCTTGTTTTTTGATCTTGTTTCAATAGATTAAAGTGGGAATGTGTTGTAGGAAATCTGGATTTTAAAATAACTATAGATTTAAATTGGGCTTTAATGATATATTCTCCAGTTAAAATATTAGGACAAATATCTTTAATTGAGTATATGATTGCGTAATTGACGTTGATTGATCCAAACCAATCGAGGGAATTCCGGCGCTTCATTGTTTCACACATCGATACTTACAATTCATTCAAATTGATAAATTGTTTTTACACAAATCACAATGAAAACCCCAGCTTTTGATCCTTTGAGTAATTTTCTTATCTCACTGTGGATATGACACCCCAAAACTGTATTGCAACTACCGCATTATACTTTGGGTGTAATCAATGGCCTTGTGAGATTATGTCTATAAATATGACTATAAGCAACAACCCATCTATGTCCCTAAAACTAATAAGTGGAACTTATTTACACTGTAGGATGCACATGACATTTACAAGCGTTGAGATATATGTTCATTAACTTAATTAACATGTATCAGTAGAATAACTTGTGTTTTCACCAACTCGACAACATATAATCTATGTCATTTCCATCATTCTTTGTGACATGGTCAACTTTTCTATGTTATGTACGTGTGAGAGTCCATTTTTCTGTTGGGAAAAAAAATTAATATAGATAAATATTTTGTGACATGTCATATCCAAACTAATAGAATATTTAACCATGCTATAAATCCAAATTTCTACTTGTTAAGCTCTCAATTTCCACCATAATTTCTCATTTACCCGAAATTGATTAAAGAAACTAAAAATACTACAATATTCTACTATCCAAGTAGAACAATTTCGATCTTAAACTCCCGTAATCAACTCACATGTCTCGCTTAATCAGTTGGTCAATGTTGGTCTAAAACAACAATTTTGAATCAATTTTTAACAATATTCCACATGAATGAAAATTAATACGAAATAGTATGCAAACACTAAAGAGAGTTCGAGCGAAAAGCTTTTACATCGAAAGAGATGCCTATGAGTTTGAAAATTCCTTAATCAAATGCTATCAAATTTAATTGACTAGTACAATATTACACAATAACTTTCGTAACACTTTTGAGTTCTCACAATTGTTTTTATTTTGACTGTGAAAAAAAATATTGGGTTTCCTAAGTTTTTTAGAGAATTCAAGCTTTAAAATATTCTCATAAAAGTGACCCCCACTTCACACTTGTATAAGAAATCTCCAATTAAGAGTACCTGCCATACTTCACATGGCTTTCATTAAAAATTTAACTTATCGTAAAACACTCAGAGATAGCAATTTTTTCTTATGTCATTGCATATTTAGAAGACCAAAGTCAAATAAAAACAGTAAATTGGAATAACTAGCAGAGTGCAATATTCCAGTCGCCATTCTATGCCAGCCATGGTTAGTCCTTAGTCTTCGAGTGGCGCCATTAATATTGCATCAGAACTTTTACAAGTCCTCCATCATTTTCAACACATCAGGCATTGTAGGTCTATGGTATGGACTGTCTGCCACACAACTCATCGCCACTCGTAACATCTTCACCATCTTTTCCACTTCATTGGGGAAACTTAGAGCCAAACTTTCAAACACTTCAAGTCTCCTGTCTTCACCTAACAAGGAAAGAACCCATTTAACTAAATCTACCTTTTTAACGCCGATTCCATTCATAGGGGATCTTCCAGTGAGAAGTTCAAGCAACAAGACTCCAAAGCTGTAGACATCAGACGCTTGCGAAACCTTCCCAGCAATTGTCACTTCCGGGGCACGGTATCCAGTAGCGCACATGACAACTGGTGCTACTTCCGCGCTTCCCAAGCCAAAATCAGACACACAACCATATTTTTCGGAGTTGAGAAAAATATTCGAGGCTTTTATGTTTCCATGAACAAGCCTACCGCGATGTCGTGTGTGCGTATGAGCAATACCTCTTGCCGCACCTTTTGCAATTCTTAGACGTGTTTCCCAGTCTGGCTTGTTTTCAACTGTGTTTTCTGCATAGGGGATTCAAGGCATCAATAATTATCACGTCTTCAAAATCTATATGACAGCGTACTGAATGCTTATATGAATCATATCAAACTCGACTATCATTCACTTTAACTGCATAGAAAAATATGATGAAGCCATGAGCATCAAGACCGACTCAAGTTGTACAGAAGTTAGAACATTTTCCATACCATGTAGCAGAGCAGAAACACTTCCCTGATTTTGGTAGTCATAAATCATGAGCATATCTCTGGAAAAATAATAAGCCATTGGTGCAGCCACGTTTTCGTGCCTTATACTTCTCTCGCCGCATCACGGCTTCCACCAGCCTTCCCCAGTTGTCATAATTCCTAGACATCTCTATTTTGAGCTTCAACCAGAACCAGCTGACTCTAGTAGGACAGATGATTGGGAAGCAAAAAATTAATTTAAAGCTAAAAGAAATAAAATCACGAAACAAAAATATACTGTATTTTCTGTGCCTATGTATTGAAAGGTTAAGCACCTTTGGTTTAACTAAAAATCAATTGCATTGTTGAAAATTGATAAAAATTATGACTTTATATAAAATATGTGAATGAAAATAAGTTTGAAAAGAATAAATTTTGAAAAATTAATGTCAAACAGAGACGATTTTAACTTTTGGAATTAGTCGACAGTGTTAAAGGAAAGTCCATGTCATGGGTCAGCCAAACCTTAGCCTACCAAGTCAAACTTCCCCGACAAAATTACCACATTAATTAAATTAAAAATTATTTTCTCGTGTTCAACTTTCTATACACTGCTTTGATTTTTTTTGGCACGTGTTTCGTTCCTTCAATTAAATTATTAATGTTCAAATTGGAAATTGTCAAAGATTGGAATTCTGTGGTCATGGCTTCTCGTTACATAGACTATTTCACAAAAAATTAGGGACATTTGACAATTTGATGTTGTAAAAACGAGAGAACGAAGAAGGATAACAAAGATAGTAGGAACACTAATAAGGAAGTAATAGGCAAAACGCGTAATTGGCTGTCCTCAAATAATATTTGCTTCTATAGGATAATTTGAGTGCTTAAAGGTTCAACAACAAATAGTTTGCAGGATTATATCAATTTTTTTTCTTTTTTTTTCTTTTTTTTTTTTTGGGTTCAGCAACAAATAGTTTGTAGGATTATATCAATTTTTTTTTTTTTTTTAATTTTTAAAGGCTCAAAACACTTGTGTTTTTCTTCCAAGAACTTGAAGAATACTAGAAATTTGTTTGTGATGAAGAATTGAATTGAGAATACTTTTTGTGGTTCTTTTATATTGTTAAAAATAGATGTGGGCGCGGGTCGGTTCAATTCTAAAGAGAACCGAACCAAAATTTTCGGGTATCTAGTAAATGGAATCGTCGGATTCAAATATAACTATGGAACCATTCGGGTTCGGTTCCATTTAACTTAGTTTGGTTCGATTTGATTCCGTTCGGTTTCGTACTATAATAAAACTTTTTAACATTTATAACAATATTATATAAATACAACTAATCACACATTCAATGGTTTTGGAATGTCAGAGATTAGTAAACTACTTTGTTCAAATGATTGCTACGGTCAAAATTTCGATCAGCGGAGGTTACAGTTTCGATTGGAGGTCACAGTGTCAGCGGACGATTGTATAGGTTTTGGAATGTCAACGAGACTGCGAGAGTGAGTTTTAGAGTCGAGACAACGTTATTTACTTTAGTGTAGGTATTTAGGGTTATTTAGTGGGTTGGATATTTTTTGGGCTAAGAAATGAAACAATAAAATGGGTAATTGGGCCGAAAATTTAAAAATTAGAAATGAAACAAATTATTGGACCAAAAATTTGGATTTAGAAATTGTTAATTTGTTTAAAAAAATTAAAATTAAAATAATTTAATTTATTTAATATAAAAAAAATTAGAAAGATTCGGTTTCTCGATTCTTCGTCTAGAACCGAGAATCGAACCGTACCCGTCGATTCTCAATTCAGATACATGTTCGGGTATTTAATTTGACAAGAATCATCGAGTTTGGTTCGGTTCGGGTCGGGTAAGGTCAGGTTCGGTTAAATCTGTTCAGTTCGAGAGATTTGCCCAGTCCTAATTAAAAACATTTTGATTATGAAAAACTTTCACCTATTTATAGTTTTCCAAACATCACCACAAAATAGTGTCAATCATCCATGAAAAGTCACTAGAAATCAAAATTGGAAAAAGTCTAGAGGCTAAATTTGATAGCCTAGATGATCACCTAGTTATAAACCGGGTGATAGCCCTGTACAAATCAAAAATCCTCTGCATTATCATTAAAGCATCGGGCAATGGCCTAGCTATAGACTATGCGATTGCTTGGGCTTATTTTTCTTTCGCCAGTTTTTTTTTTTTTTTTTTTTTTTTTTTTTTTTTATTAACATTTTTTTTTTTTTTTTTTTATTAACATTTTTTTTTTTTTTTTTTTATTAACATTTTTTTTTTTTTTTTTTTATTAACATTTTTTTTTTTTTTTTTTTATTAACATTTTTTTTTTTTTTTTTTTTTTCTATTTTGATATTAACATTGATTTTTCCCTTTTCTCCATAGACAGTACATGCCCAGTTCTCTCTTCCATTATATTCTTGAACAAAATGACAAAAATCTCCCACTTATTCAAAATTATGTGGATCACATATGCAAACTAACAACACTTGCGCATAATGATTAGATATATTTCAATTTAAACTAACCGGTGTTTAATTCTCACAAATTATCATTGAAAATCCAAGTTGCATGATAGCTTTGAATCAGTTATTCATTGTGATGATGCTGGTTAAAAAAACACACACATAGAGACAAAAGTTTCATGTGTTGAACAAGTTTATTAACTCCTTTAGCACTTTTATGACCTTACACTTATCCTATTTGTTGAACTTTTAAAGGAGAAACTCTAACTCTCTATAGACGCGACACCACCTCGAAGTTCATCTAGATGAAGTTCTTCTAGTATCTTTATTATTTTTAAATATACTTGTACTTAATATCGAACTTCATTAAGAGCTTAAATTTCAACTCTCCTTTAAGTAACAACGAGTATTATTGGCTTATGATAGGGTTTTTGTGGGAATAATAATGCTGAAACTATCCATTTATCGAATGACTTATTATACACTTTGAACCCATGAATTACTATTTTAGTAGTTACAAGTAATATTGCCGTCATTGGTGGATCTTTTAAATTTAAGAGTTTCAACATCATCCTACTCGATTAAGAAGTTCAGTTAAAGAATCCGCTAAAGTCTTATTTGACTTACGTAATTTACGACATTATTCCACTCTTGATTAATTTCCTTGTGCAGTCATTTCTTAGACTTATATGTCTAGACTTCGCGTTGTTTACCTCATTGTATGCTTTTACTAATGTGACTTTACTATTACACATAATAAATATCAAAGATGTATTTTTTGGTCCCAAAGATATCTTATATAAAAGATCCTTAAGTCACCCAACTTTTTTTCTCGGTGTCCACTAATGTCACAAATTTAAATTCCATGGTTGAATTTGTTATACATGTTTGTTTATTAAACTTCCATGAAATGATAATTTCTCATTAAAACTAGCTAACCTTGATCCTGAATTTTCAATAGCAAAACTAAGCTGCTAACCCAGTTTCAAAATTCTGCCTATCTAAGACAAAGACTCGTTAAAGCCTTTATTTCTTAAACAATGCTAGCCAAAAATAGTAGAATGCAAGGGCCAGTGCATACTACATGTTGTAGTGGCCGAAAATAGCAAAAGGATGCTGCTGAAAAATTAAAATTTCAAGTGAGTTTGAATTTTCCCGAAATGGATAAAGGTCAACATACTACAACTTTGCTGTCTAATTCTGATATTTTAAAACCGGTATGGTTCTTCAAATTAAAATGGGAGGAAGAAAATTTGAATTCAATGTCTAAAATGAATTATCCAAGCATTAGGAACATGCATGATTCTCTATGAATATACCACAAAATCTGCTGCCTCGAATCCTCAAGAGTTCATTAAAACCTCATCTAGACTGTTACAAAAGACCAAGAACAAAACTGAATCTTTAAGAACATGACTTCCAGACCTCCAGGAAACTTTGATGAGTAAAGCACAAAAGTTGTTGATCAGATTTCAAGATGATAAGCTAGATTCAAACTTAGACATGGGGATGGATAAATTCGAAACAAAGAGAATAAATTTGTCAAAAAACTGCACTACGAAACTGACCATTTTGGTAGGATTTTATTGTATTGGCAATTCTTTAGACAAAATGATTAAAATTAAGAGTTGTAAAAGTCAATAAGTACATTGCAATAATGTATAGATGAATTAGGTAAGTTAGGGTTCGAGTTTGGGACAAGAAAGAAAAAGAGTCGTCAAATTTTCGCTACCCTATCGCCCATTAGATGCTCGAGCGACAAAAACAGAAACTCTGTCGCTCGCCTATAATTTTATCTGACACATACTGCCAAATGCCTTTTATTATAAATACCTAAACCCTAACACAAATTTTGGTGTGGTTGTTTATTGTATGCATTCTCCATAACATCATTCAAATATTCAAGAACACATTCTAGATTTTGAATTTATCCTTTCATTCTTGAATTCATATAACGACAACTTTGGGAAAAACATCAAATTCATAGAATTCAAATACCCCCTTCCTATACACATACAGGAAGACACTTTCTCAAGAACATTCAGAGGTTGCTGAAGAATTGAAGGAGATTGGACTAGAAGTACAGGAAAAATATAGGAATGAGGCGTTTTTGGTGATCCACAGGAGATAGACAATTCCAAGGATCGGAATAGGTGTGAGTGAAGCATGTTCCAACGAGTTTTGGAGATTGCAGGAAATAGATTAGTGAATCTATTAGATTTTCTAGGCTGGATTGTACTATAAGTTCATCATTGTCTATAGTCTAAGTTACCGACTTTGTCCCGAAATTTTTACCTAGTTGAGTTTCTCCATTAACAATTGTATTGTTGTTTATTGCTTTTATATTACAAACTGTGACAGTTCAATATAGGATAATTTGACTTGTTTGATTAACAATTTAAGATAATTAAAAGTGACTTGTGGCTTTTAGTTGTATAATTCCGCATGTTGGGTCAAAATAAATTGGCTCAATAAAACCTTCTAGTATATCAGAGCCCAGATTTCGATTCCTGGCCCTAACCTTTAAGATAAGTAGCCCATTATCTGTTCCACCATATTTTGATAGTAGTAACTATGCTTATTGAAAAGTTAGAATGAGAGCCTTCCTAAAATCAATGGATGAGCGAATTTGGTTGTGCATGGTGAACGGTTGTACTGTCCTTGTAGCACCGTTAATGGTGTGATCACCCTCACTTCGATTGTTAATTGATCAAAATCAAATTTGCACAAGCGCAATTGGAATTGTAAAGCCCTACATGCGTTATTTATGATTGTGTCCCAGGAAGAATTTAGGCATGTGCCCATGTGTGAGGTTATGAAAGAGGTTTGGGATAGTTTACAAACACCTATAAGAAAACTCAGGAAGTTAAGAACTCTAATTTACAGATGCTGACCACTAAATTTGAAAAGATTAGGATGAAGGAAAATGAGACATTTGATAACTTCTTGGAATACCGGTAAGAACATAAACATAAGTATCACGTACGCATAGGCAAAAATCAAAGTTTCCATTCCTCAATTTCTTTTGATTCCACAATTGAGCCCAATAATTAGTCAATTATCATTCTATTGATTTTGAACAAATATTCAACAATCCCCACTTGTCCAAAATCAATATGATCATGTATTCAAACTAATGACTCTTATGCATAAGGATTGGGTATATTTCAATTTGAATCTAACTATTGTGTAATTCAAACAAAGTAAAGTCGGAATTAAAGGTAGCATGATAGCTTTGAACCAATTATTCCTTGTGACAATACCGGTAAGCACATACACATAAGTATCACATGTTCTCAAGTTCCTCAACTCGCTTAGCGTTAATATGGCATTGTGCTCGTCCTATTCAACGAATTTTTAAGAGAGAAACTCTGACTCTCTATTGAAGCGGTATCACCTTGAAGTTCATCTAGGTGAAGTTCATCTAGTATCTTTGTTACTTTTAAAGATACTTATGCCCAATACTAAACTTCATTAAAATTTTATTATAACTCATCCCTCTTGTAGTAACAACCAACACTATTTATCCATGATAGGGCTGATAAATTAATAGTGTTGTAATCTATCAACTTATCAAATGATTTGTTGTTACCCTTTAAACCTAGTTATACTTATTTAGTATACTTTTGGTAGGGTTGCCATCATTAGTGAATTTATTTATGAGTTTTCAACCCTATCCTACTTAATGTAGATCTTTCTAAATCTCTATTTAGAGGTTTAGTTAAAGATACGGTAAGTTCTCGATTGATTTTACATAATTTAGGGAAATTATTCCATCTTTGTTTAATTTCCTTATAAAGTCACGACTTATATGTCTAGACTTTCTATTACATGTGACTTAGTTTCTTGTTAAATTTAGCTAGCCAATGATCGATTCATTCAATAGATACAACTTGTCATCACCAAGAAATCCTCTTATGAAGCTACATGCTTCTCACTAACTTTACATAAAGCTTTATAGATTTCCAAACACGGTTGGAGGATTTTTATCAAATCATTGCAATAGTCAATCATTTTCACTAGTAGATTTTATACATGGGTATTCAATTCTCATCATTGAATCATTACATTGATCTTCAATTTTATGAATATTCTTCAAATATTCCAATTGTTTTTGCAACACCATAATAGGCTTTCATCTCATTTCATCCACTTTAAATTTAGTGTATATCATTCTTATAATTGTATAAGGATTTTTTACTTTTTCTTCTTGATAAATATCTTTATATGATTAAAAGGTTTAAGCAACTTTTAAACTAAGTTATCTCCACAATTCCTCAACTAAGATTACATATACAATCTAGTAATATTGCATCCATACATTTTGAACGTTTCATATAAATTCATAAGCATTAATTTTAAACCCCACATTGGGTTATACTTGAACTAGAGTTCATCAACTCTTACATAGTTCAGTTCACTTATCACTTGAGTAATATCTGTGAAAGATTAAGTACTTTCTGATAGTGGTCGTTAAGTAACAATATATTTCAATCCAACTATCTTTAATTTTGATCATACAAAATTTGATCAAGATCATCTCATAAAGCAACAATGCTTTTCAAGCATAAGCTTACTCAATTGGTTCCGCGATTGAAGTCAAATTCAATCAACGAAGAAAACTAAACATCTTGATTCACAAGAACTACAACTTCTTCAAGCATGTGTAGCCTATCACTTTTTTGACATTCCATAAGATAGTATCATGTCAAATCATAATGTACATATTCATCTTATTCATATTTGAACAAAATCACATTCTGACATATTCATATGCAAATATAATTTTGCATAAATCATCTCACTTAATTGAAGCTATCATCATCAACCAAAGTTAATGAAATCAATCAACAAATGTATCAAGTCGTTTTCATTTATTAATAAAAGGAATAGTCATGAAAGTTCATATTCCATCAACAAATAATTGGCATTCCCCCAACACTACTATTTCATGTATATGAGTCATTCCCAATTGTCATGATAAAGTGAGAATAATCAAATTATCTCATTTCCACATGCAGTAACATTCATCAAAATGGAATAAGCAATACTTTGGAAATTCACATTCTTTCATCTTTCTCATTATGTTCATACTTCTTTAAAGTATACTATTTATCACATTTTGTAAATCATCAATCACAAAGATCAAAAGACATGTTCTACCATTTTATACTAGTTTTAATTAACCAATTTTCGGTTTCAAATTAAACCACAAACACTACTAAAAAATAGCTTTTTACCTATGGAAAATTATCAACGGATGCAATCCGTTGGTAATTTGAAATGGATTATCCGTTGATAAAAGTTATTCACTTTCAACTACGATAATCAGCAATGACAATCCGTTGGTAATTAGAAATGGATTATCCGTTGGTAAAAGTTATTCACTTTCAACTACAATAATCAGTAACGAATTTTTCGTTGGTAACAATGATATCTTTTTACCAATGAATATTCTATGCCTAATGTTACCGTTTAACATTTGGATATTTCACCTACGGATATTCCGTAGGTGACGTACCAAATATTACCAATGAAAACAATCTGTTGGTAATTAGAAACGAATTACCCGTTGGTAAAAGTAATTCACTTTCAACTACGATAATCAACAACGAATTTTCATTGGTAATGATAATATCTTTTTACCAACTGATATTCTGTGCCTAATATGACCGTTTAACATTTGAATCTTTTACCTACGGATATTCCATTGATAATTAAAAATAGATTATCTGTTTGTAAAAGTAATTCAATTATCACACATCGAAAGTTTACAACAAAGTTTTTGGAGTTGTCCTCTATAAATTTGTAGTCCAATAAGTGGTTAAACAATATTTTGGCTTTTCAATTCAATTGTTTAGAAGTTTTTAAAAAATTATGATTATTAAATAAATAACAATAACAATAATAAAAAAAATAAGTATATATATATCCGTTGGTAAAAAATTCACACATTACCAACGGAATTTTTGTTGGTAAAATGTTTACTCTTTATTTAATGCACAATTTGTTGGTAACTATCAGCGACCCTCAAATTAACAACGAATTTGTGGTTGCAAATATTCCATTGGTAAAAAGTAATAACAATGGATATCAAGGTTTTAGGAACGGAAAATTCGTGTTTGAAGCCATATTTTTTAGTAGTGAAAAGAAATAACACATTGCTTAACAACTTGCGGCATACGATCATGCATATATGTATTGTGACTTGAGAAAACACAAATCAGAATATGCGAATCAGAACATAATGTCATGCATAAATTCACCTTTTCACATTAACAACAATGTAGACGTTCATAAACTTTTTTCCATCATTTGATAATTAAACTATAATTCACACCATTAATATCCAATCGTTTTCCATTAACGCATGTCAAAAACAGATTTAAACTGATTTTCAATCCATTTTATGCATATAAAGTCAAATTTCATATGCAGTCAAAACCAATGAAGATCGAACATAATTTTGACTTACCAAAATGGAAATTGAGAAAGCAAAGTGATAATTACCAAAGTCGAATACTTGACGACGGATTCAATCCTTCATTCTTCAACATTTCTTTCCAAAGCAATCCAAATTTCTTTTGTTAAAAAAGTGTAGATTCTGATAACGGTGCCAATTCCAAATCAAGCGTGTAAAACCTTTTCAACGTTGTTCCAAACGAACAAAACTTGATTCATCAACTTGATTATTGCAAGTATAGTCTTTGACTCCATTGCGGTAAAATGAATCGTCGTTTGAGATTGTTGGAAAATTACAACGATGGAGAAAAATAGAAGAAGTTGATGAAGAAGAAGATTTGAACACGAAAATAATATCGTTGTCCTTAAACGATATTTGTTCCCTCTAAAATTGAATTAGATGCTTAAAAGGACTCTTGGCAAATGGTTTGAAAGCATTGTAATAGAGAATCACTTAAGCACTTAGTGTTTTCTACCAAAACTTCAAGAACACACAAGGATTATGAATACGAGAGGTTTTGATCTTCACTAATGGAATGAATTTAATCTTCAATATGTTTTCCATATGTTTGTATTGATCATTCATAACCTATTTGTTGCGGAAGCTCTCTCAAAGGATCTTCAAATGGTGGTTTTCCAGGCTCAGTCCAACGTACCTTTCTCTACCAACAACCAATCCAAACGGCTCCAAACCACAACCAATTGATTTACCTTGGTTGCTATTCAATCTTACCCACGTAGGACAAGAAAGGATGATGATTTATCGTCACAAAGGCTAAGAGAAGACACCACAAAGGTATACTATGAAAGAACCACCAATTGCACACGTTATACAAGCATTCTGGACACCTTTTTCTCACACAAAAGGGGGCAGCCGGGATTCACTAATTTCTTTTCTCAAAATCACACAATCATCATATCAAAGAGGCTAGGGTTATATTCACATATATACTCTAGGGTTAGGCTTTAAGTTGGGCCATTAAAGGGGTAAACGGGCCAAGATTCAAGCCATCCATAAGGAATACAATTGGGCCGGGTGTAGCTCATGGACTTGGTTGTTGACTTATTTCATTCATCGGCCTATGCCTATGAAATAATATTAACCCACATTAACATCATAGCCCGGGATTTATTGGGTATCTTTGTAGCGAAAATCCCTCGATAAATCTTGATTCCGGACTCAGAAAACAATCAAACGAACACCGGTTTACCTTGACTCGACCCGAGACTTTTACCTTCACTTTGGACTACTCTCTTTCTCTCTATCCCCACAAAGGAGAAGGGTGGTGGTGTTAGCAATCCACAAAGGTATGGAGAGGAAGAAGAACACTGGTTAAATCTTACTCACAACCTCACATGGCTTCCCTCTCTCTCGGTTGCCTCTCTTCTCTCAACTCTCCTCTCCATTGCTACAACACACACACCACCACAAAAATGGGCGAGAGATAAATACATATATATATGTTAATTTAGGTCACTCTAATTGGACCTAGGGTTCACTAAGCGGGCAAACAATTAACCTAAACTAATGGGCCAATATTCAACTCCATATTAATCACTAAATGGTCCAACTAACCAAATAATCATCCAACCCAAACCCGAACCATCCAAAAGTGTAGTTCATCTCCGAGTCGAGCCAAGTCCATGGTGTCGATAAATAATCCGCCAACTGTTTTACATCATCGCTCGGGATTATTGGGTATAAAAAAACCAACACTATTTAAATGCATCAATCAATACACCATGAAATGGTATGAAAAGTGGTAACTTTTTCATCCAATACTGTCACCAAGTTTTAAATTAAAAAACTAGCCAACGGCTATTTTTTAAAATTATGCTTACACATAGTATAAATCTTGCATATGCACAGTAGAAGCAAATTTGATTCTGATTTGGCAATATATATATATATATATATATATATATATTCAACATATTTTTCCTTCTTCTGCAAATTTTCAAATGTAGATCGAGGTAGCTCATGACACGGAGATGAACCTCCAGGGCCTGAAAAATCAGAAGGCACATCAAGGACTTGAGAACCAAACTGAAATCAAACCATATGGAGCTGACACTTGGGCTCCGATCATGAAACATTTGCCATGGTTGTTCTCTCAAGATCACAGCTCCCACCAATCTCTCCCATTGTTCATAGATTTTCGACATCTCTTTTCAATCTAAAAACTCTATTGTATGATTCGAGTCAATCAAGTGTAGAACTACTGAATACTTAACACGTATCCCAATTTCACTCAGTATTGAATATACACAACATTGACAATGACCTGGGAAGGGCTTTTTGTTCATTCTTTAAAAGATTATATCCCAATGGTCCATACTCGCACTGGCTTCAGAAAATGGTGGATAAGTGGACGAATCTTCCTAGTAGTTACTATCCAGCAGCAAAATTGACAAATTACACACGGCAAAAATCCCATAAACATTTCTTCTGGAAAATTGAAAATACGACCGAAATTGGAAAATTGAACACTGACAACTGTAGCTTTGTATTATGGCAACAATCATGTAAACTAACATTTTGTTAACATCAAGTTTAAATGTTTAACACACTTGTGAGGTAATCGTTTTTTATACATTGATTTTAACAACACTTTAAACAGTCAATTACACAAATTTTGACACACAGAGAGATGTCAAGGAATATGTCGATCACAAATGTACAACTAATTTAATCCTTGTGTCCCCAATTGTAAATTATAAATATTAAGCTATGCTTGAGCTCCATTTTTTTCAAAAATCACTCTCTATAATACATTTTTAATTACACATTCTTCCATATAATAATTTTACAAATAAAGCCAAAATTTTTCTATATATTTTAACTAAACATTATCAAGAAATAACTACTTCAAAAAAAAAAATTTTCGCCAAAAAAAAAAAAAATAAATAAGGAAGAAGAAGAAGCTCAAATAGGGTCTCTAATATCATTAATATGTCAAAAAACCTGTATTATTTTGTAGTAACTATGTTCTGATAGATATTATTATTTTAAACTTCGAACTGTGCTCCAGCTGGATACCAATAGCCAGTGCAAGTCAAAATTGGAGAGCCGTTTGATGCATAGCTGCAGCTGGACGCAATATGAACAAGAAGAAGAACCGTAATAAAGTTAAAAAGTTATTTGCATCAAGTTTTCTCGAGTAAATAACAACAATATAAACTGGCTGAACAAGATTAATCATTGTAATATTCAAATTCTAACTTATTTCCTTCAATTTACTAAACAATTTATAAATGAACATAATAGAGAATACAATATTGTTAGAAGTGTAAACAAGATCAGGGAAAAGAAAACTATATCAGAATAAACTAATTTCAAGAAACAAGAATCCATTTATGAAACTGAAGAGGATCCAATCTGAGCCCCAGATGGCGTTAAATTTGGTGTCGAACCTGGAGATTTTGTTTCAGAGGATGGCCGATTGCCCGTATTGACACTTCTAATATACTCGACCATTTTTACTACATCCGCCATTTTTGGTCTCCGTTCCGGCATTCTTGCAACACAACTCATGCCTATTTGCAACATGGCTACCATTTCTTCCTCTATATTAGGATACCTCAAGAGCTGGACATCAAATACTTCACCCGTCCATTCCTCGCGTACAACAGATTGGACCCACCGGACCAAGTGGATAACCTCGTCACTTCCCGAGGTGTAGACAGGTGACTTTCCAGTGAGAAGTTCGAGGAGGAGGACTCCATAACTGTAGACATCAGTTGCTTGAGACACCTTTCTTGTCTGTGTTACTTCTGGGGCACGGTACCCTGCAGTTCGCAATGCTGGTGGTGTGATGGGACTCATCAATGTTGCCAACCCGAGATCAGACACACAACCGTAATTTTGGGAGTTAAGGAATACGTTCGAGGCTTTTATGTTTCCGTGAACAAGCTTTTCACCATCCTGTAAGTGGATGTAAGCAATTCCCCTTGCTGCACCAATAGCGATTTTCAGTCGAGTTTCCCAGTCTAATGGAATCCGATCTTCACCTCTTTTTGCTGAAAAACAAAAGAAGCCAAATGAATTAGACTTACGGTTGAAAAGAACAAGACTTTACCTAAAGTTAATTATAGCTTCATGGAACACAACATTTGCTTGTTTTCAGTAATCTGAGCAAAATTAATAGGATCAGGAGAGCATAAGATTAGACAGATTTTTTATTTGATTGATTTAACCTTAACCATAATATGAGAAATCCTGTACTACATCTCTTTATAATAATTTTAGTCTAGTGTGTAGAAGCCAGAACAAAAGTAGATTGTAGCTTTAAGTATAACAAAGCAAAAAAAAATATGCCACCAGAATCAGACTTCTGGTTGAAAAGAACAAGACTTTACCTAAAGTTAATTATAGCTTCATTGAACACATTATTTGCTTACATACAGTAAAATCTGAGCAAAATTGAATAGGATCAGGAGATCATAAGATTAAACAGATTTTTTTATTTGATTTAACCTTAACCATAATATGTGAAATCCTGTACTACATCTCTTTATAGTAATTTAGCCTAGCGTATTAAAGCCAGAAGATCTAACTTGAAGTAGATTGTAGCGACAAGTATAAAAGAGCAAAAAAGGAAAAAAATGTCACGGGTAAATTTGATTGATTTGAGTCGAATTAAGAAAGTAAATTGAGATTATTATGTTTAGCATACCATGTAGCAATATAGAAACACTCCCTTGGCTGTAGAAATCATATACCATGAGTTTCTCATCCTTGGAATAGTAGTAAGATCTCAGTGGAGCCACATTCTCATGCCTGATATTTCCAACAACCTCCATCTGCTGCTCAAAATCCTTTCTCCCAATACTAAATTCCCTCAATCTCTTTACCGCTACTATGGTTGCATCCTCCAGTGCTGCTTTATATGTAGTACCAAATGTTCCCTTCCCAAGCACCTCAGCAGAAGCCCTCAACAAATCTTCAAGGTCAAATGCAAGATTACAGCCCTCAAAGAAAACGAGATTTCCATTTGTATCGTGATGATCGGAAGCTGCCCTCTTGAGGGATTTTTCTTTCTTCTTTGAATTCACTGCAGTCGCTTTCACGTTTTCTTTCTTTCTGTTGGTAACAATTAACAACAAGGCAATCGACATGAATGCTAGTGCACTGCTGCCAATTACAATTCCCAGTATGGCAGATTCACTAAATTTTGAAGAATGCTTCTTTGGTTGGGCTGTGGGAGGAAGAACTGGAGGCTGTGATGTTTCGGGTGAAATCTTATTGCCAGCAAATGCTGAACTAGGAAATCTAAGAAGAGACCGAGGCACAACTCCCGTAAGATTATTGTTGGACAGATCTAACACTTGCAAACTAGGTATATTAAGTTCAGGAATATCACCAGAAAGAGAATTATTAGCAAGACTCAAAGCAGTCAAATGAGTCAAATTCGTAATTGAAGGAGGAATACTCCCATTGAAAGCATTATTCGACAAATTTATTATGTAAAGATTTTTCCAAACTGAAAAATCCCATGGCACTGGACCCTGAAAATTATTGAACTGAAGATAAAGACTAGTCAAATTCCCAAGCTCCAGAAGATCAGTGGGGAAAGGACCACTAAAACCATTAGATCTCAGACTCAAGATCTGAAGGGCCGATAAGCGCCTAAGAGTGTTCAAAGGAATACGACCACGGAATCCAATTCCAGGCAATCGAACAGCTATAACTCGTGAATTACCATGATTACATGTGACACCAGTCCAATTGTTGCAAACAGAAGTTCTCTCATCCCAGTTCAGATTCCTCGAGTGGGAAGTATTATTGATGAAATCGAGCAAGGCATGTTTGTCTTCAATGGGTTCAGCCCTTGCTAGCAGGTAAAGACTTCCAAACAGAAAAATTGCTTCAAAAATTATCTTGATTCCCATTTTCCCTCTCACTATCTCCAGTTCCAAAGTGAATGCCCTAGCCCTCAAATAAAATTATGCATTTCAGCCATCTCTCTACCGATGTCAAAACCAAAAGAAGCAGAATTAGAAAGTGAAATGGAATTCATACTTATTAATACACGTTTTACCATCAAATTCATAGCCGTTTGTTTTAACATTCTTATAACGTTTGGTCAACCAACCCCATGAATTAATGGAAAAAGAAAAATATATTTTAAGGAAATAGCATTGAATAGAAAATTCAACTCTTCACTGGATTGTTCATAACATGCTAAAATTTTCGTGAATCAAACAGAATGAACTTAATTTTACCAGCAAAGAATCTCAAAATCAGTAGAAAAAAACACTCACCAGTTAAAACAAAAACCTGCTACAGCACACCGCTAACCAAATTTCTGAAGATCAACAAAGCCGTCAGTCAGTCACACAAACTCCAAATCTATAGATAAATCACCAAATCAAAGATTCATACGTACAGATAGAGGGAGAAAAACATACTAGTTGGCGATGGATTTAAACAACTTGGGGGCCTTGGGGACAGTAATAAATTATTGAAAGCGTCTTGAGAAAGCATAGTATGAGTAAGCGCGAGAAGAAAGGAATTTGCACGTGATGAGTTGATGTAGCTTATCATAATTTCGATTTTATTTGTATTACTTAGCCTGTTTGATACGGAACTAAATTTCGATTTTAATTTTGCCTTGATTGACCATCATTATTGAGAGGAAAAGAGTTTTGATTTTTAAGAGAATGCGTAGAATACGTGGTTAAAAAGTATGAAAAAAATTTTGAATTTACGTATAGAATATTTTATTATATGAATGTGAAAATGAGTACGTAGACAAAATAATTTATAAATAAAGATTGTCAAACATGGACTTAAATTAAAGTCTGCAATGAATTTTAGCCATATATTTTGTGGGCTTCACAATATTTTAACTTTACATTTTATCAATTTTTATCAATGCATGTTAAAATTTAATTTAATCCCTTCTAAATAGAGGTTTATTAAAGTTTTGAATAGATTTATTTTTTTGAAATTAATTTGAGATTATTTTGTGATCGCATAAAATTCAACGATGCTACTCAAATTGAAAAACAATTTTGCTTGATGTACATAATGTTTCTTCATAGAAGCTTGCCAAAACACACACATACGAGGGTAAATTGGGTATTTATTGGCAATTTTTTTTAACGTTGGGCCCCATATCATAAGAGTATTTTGGCAATATTATGTGAAACTTTTTTTTGTACAAATCAATTAATTGGTTCAAGCATAAAGGTTTAGGAGGGTTGCTTATACGTGTATTCGTCCAATTGGACAAGATGACAAATTTGAAGTGGTTAAGGTTGTAAATATTTGACTATCCAATTGGTAATAAATTGAAAAAAGTGACAAGACAACTCGACCGTTTGAACAATTGTCTAACGACTTATGATCCCTGAATGTGAAGTAAGTTTAAATTAATCATTTTAATCAACTATTTAGTGAGATCAAATTTTATTCCCGTTTGATACCCATTTTTTAAAAATTTATTTTTCTCTTTCTTCTTTTCAACCATACATTCTTTATTAAAATAATATTACACGTAAATAAAAAAAAATCCTTATTTTTCAACCACATATTTCCCATCAATTTACTATTTAAAAATATATTTTTACATAAAAATGTCTCCCAAACACCTTCTAACTAATTAGCTAGATCTTATGTGATCGCGATTGTACAATCCAATGAATACTAGTATATACCTCGAAAATATGATTGAAGAGCAAGATCATCAAGTGATATGTACTTTTCTCTATCTTAGTAATACTATTGACAATTTCAATTTATTAGAAATAACAAACTTTGTAAATATGAAATCCCTTTTTTGAGCTCATTTTTAGACATTCATTTACTTCTGAACTCATTTTTAAACTACACGTTCTTCCAATGCAATAATATTACATTTAAACTAAAAACGTTTTCCAACTTTTTACTCACATATTTTTCAAAAAATTCAATTCTTAAAAAAAAAATCTATTCTTAAAATATGAGTCTCAACACGGAATCTAAATAAATAAGTGTACATCAAGCTTGTCACTCACTCAAATATCACATAGATTTCTTGTTTATTAATGTTTGACAAATTCAAGAATAGCGTTAGACTCTTATTGTTTTACAATATCGACATTTATTGCGATATCAATTTGCTGCCTAACTAAGCTATGGACCAAATTACTTCTAATTATATTCTTAAGTAAAAGAAGAAAATATATACGACATGAACTTGTCGCTAAAGTCTAAATGAAGTTATTCCCTACCAAAAAGTCCAAAATTGTGGCATTGGCCCATAAGAAATATATCCCCAAGTTTGACATATTATATGGTCATCTTCATGCCACATTCAAGAATTAGGTAAAAATATAATGCTAATAATAACTCTGCTGACCATTACGACAATGTATTAGTGCGTGTTCATGTGGACACACAGCTAATCTCTCTTGGCAGTTGGTTATAATTACGTTAGAAATATTAATTTGTTTGCTGTTCTACATAAACAATAACTTTGACCAATTATTAACATAATTAATGAAGTTTCCAGCTCATTGTTAAAGATGTATCGTCCTTGTTGACCTCCAAATTGGATGATCAACCCTGCTACATGTATACTGAGCCTTAGATGGGGTGGGCACCACACATTAATTTAGAGTGGGTACCTTTGGACTTTATTCTTGTATGATACTCAACTAACAACGGATCTTATCACTCGTTCCCTTGTATGTTACATTGTACACTTAAATGATTGCAGTAGATAGCATAGATCATAGTTCAAACGGGCTACAATGGTCGCGTGCACTTCAATGTTGAAATGAGATTATGAAGTGTATTCGATAAATGGGAGGGAAAATGGACGGAAATAATTGAGTGTCGTATTTTAGATTACATTTACCTATGAATGAGAGATGATCAAGTATTTATATGTGAAAGGACAGGTAAAAGTGACCCTATCTAAATAATTGATACGTGGTACGATGGTATCGTCCTAACGACTCACTATCATGTTTAATTATGTCAATCCATAGTCATTATAGACTTGTGGATTCCAAATCTTGAATAAGGCTAAAAGTTGAAATTTAAATGCGCATCGTTGCTGTAAAATTGTCACATCAATCACTCCGTACGATATAGTGTTTGTGCAATTTTATTGAGGCAAATCCTATAGCAGAAACCCATCACCTTGGATAAATACTGCAATGAAGATGATGCAATGACTTGGATAATAATAATATTTTAAGTGAGACATTTAAGGCATAGCCTATTCACCTCGAAAGAAGCATATGGAATAAACTTTGCGAAGTGAAGTAAAGTGCTGACCTTTTGTGGCATTTTTGTTATTACATAGGTAGAGGCGTAACATTCTTCATCTAGTAAAAAACAAAGAAAAAAAAAAACAACAAATTATGTTAGGAAGACATTGAATATAGTTATTTTAATAATTTAAGGTATCATTTTTGAACAACATAGTGTTCATGATATGTGATCATATAAAGGCTAAACAACACAAAACTCCTTACCTATTGTTTATGATGTTGAAAACACTTTACGTTTTTTGGAAAATAGCATAAAAGGTCCTTGTTTGAAATATTTATTGCGGAATACCTCCTACTATCCTATTATGTTAGTTCTATCGTTAAATCCCAATAAAAAAAGGAGAAAATGAAATAGAAAGGGCTAAACCTCCCCCCCCCCCAACCCTCCCTAGACATTGGCGTATTGTCACAGACACCCAAAAATAATAAAACCTACACTTTCAAAAAATGTATGCAGTAGTGGAAGTAAGGATCGTTTCCACGAAGAGTGATTAATCTAATTTTATGCAATATTAACAATAACGGGGAGTCTTTTTTTTTTTTTTTTTTGAAATCAATTCTAATTAAAAACAATGAAATCTAATAAATTTGATTAAATCAATAGAACGAACATTGGTCTAAGTCAATATCCATCGTAGGAATTTCGAACTAATCATGAATCTATGAATGATTATCAATTCATATTTTTGCATTCATCGCTGGGATTTATTTTTTCCTATTTCTCCTTAGTTGTAATTAATCGAAAAACAAGCTATCCAATCAATCCTTATTATTAAATAACTCAAGAAAAGTACTTAAAATTTAATTTAATAATAGCATGGGAAATTAGAGAAAGCGGTGAAACTAAACAACACAATCACATGCAGTTATGTTTAATCTAGTCAAATATCCTTCCTAAAATTTAATAACCTCTAAAGCAAGGATTAATTAAACTCTAGTTGCTTCATGATACCAAAGATATCAAACAATTACGTATTTATTTTTTAAACAAGCAATAGATTGGGGATACAAGAATATCTAATAGGCATCTTAGAAATATAACAACCATAAAATTATGCATGGAAGAATACTCAATACATAAAATATGAATGAAAACAATGAAATTTATTTAGATCTCACAGTTTGAATTGTTCTTAGGCTTCAAAATCCTTCGACCAAGAGATGAAATTTAGCAATACATCAATAATCCTTAAGTAAAAAGAGAGAAAAGTCCATGGTCCGTTCTTCGCCTCCAAATATACATAGAATATAAGATTTTTAGGTCAAAAAGGAGGTTCCCCTTGTTCTGGCGTCTTTAAATATATATATGATATCAAAAAATATTGTTTCCATGTAAAATTTCATCAGAATAAGGAAATTAGCTCGTCACAGAAATTTTAGATGCGCTCATGTGCCATATATTTCATTGCGCACGCGCCAGTTCGTTGTTTTGTTCTCGGTATGCAAGAATGAGGTCTCACGCGCGCACTACTTTAAGCCCGTACACGCACGCAGTATAAAAATAATTTCAATTGTTGCACTTTGATCCCTGAACTTTCACCTTCTTTTTTCTTAGCTTCTTTTTTTTGTTTTCTTTCTTCCAACACTTTGAGTCTTCCATCAATTGACCTTCAAATCTTTCACTCATCATTTTGCCTTCCCGTTCAACTTTTGAATAATTGTGTTTTAGTCCTTCAACTTTTGATTTCTTTCACTTTAGTCATTTTTCGCTCAACTTTCTCACTTTCGACAGCATAGATCATGGTTCAATGGACTACATTGGTCGCATGCACTTCAATGTTGAAACGAGATTATGAAGTATATTCGATAAATGGGAGGAAAAATGATCGAAAAATATGAGTGTCGAATTTTTGATTACATTTGCCTATGAATGAGAAATGATCGGATATTTATATGTGGAAGGACAGGTAAAAGTGACCCTATCTAAATAATTGATACGTGGTACGATGGTATTCCCCTAAAGACTCACTGTCATGTTTAATTGTGTCAATCCATAGTCATTATAGGCTTGTGGATTCCATATCCTGAATATAGGCTAAAAGTTGAAATTTAAATACGCATCGTTGCTGTAAAATTGTCACATCAATCACTTCGTCCGATATAGTGTTTGTGCAATTTTATTGAGGCAAGTTCTGTAGCAGAAATCCATCGCCTTGGATAAATACTGTTGTGAAGATGATGCAATGACTTGGATAATAATAATATTTTAAGTGAGACATTTAACGCATAGCCTAATCGCCTTGGAAGAAGCATATGGAAGAAACTTTGCAAAGTGAAGTAAAGTGCTGGCCTTTTTGTGGCATTTTTGTTATTACATAGGTAGAGGCGTAAAATTCTTCATCTAATAAAAAAACCAAATTATGTTAGGACAACATTGAACATAGTAATTTTAATAATTTAAGGTATCATTTTTGAACAACAAAGGGTTCATGATATGTGATCATATAAAGGCTAAACAACACAAAAACCTTACCTATTGTTTATGATGTTGAAAACACTTTATATTTTTTTGGAAATAGCATAAAAGGTCCCTGTTTGAAATATTTATTGCGGAATACCTTCTGCTATCTTTTTCTGTTAGTTCTGTCGTTAAATCCCAATAAAAAAAAGGAGAAAATGGAAAAAAAAATAGAAAGGGATTAAACCCCCCCTCCCCCCTTTAGACAAAAGGAGAAGGAAAAAAAGCTAATTAGTCCCAAAATTTTCAAATAAGTGCAAACAAGTCCCATATAAAAAATTAAAAAATAAAAAAATAAAAATCTTCCCCCCATAAAAAGGAAAAAAAAATACACTTCAAAAAAAAAAAAAAAACCCATTTCCCTTTTTTTGTTTTTTGGGGGTTTTTTTTCACTCATCATTTTGCCTTCCCGTTCAACTTTAGAATAATTGTGTTTTAGTCCTTCAACTTTTGATTTCTTTCACTTTAGTCATTTTTCGCTCAACTTTCTCACTTTCGACAGCATAGATCATGGTTCAATGGACTACATTGGTCGCATGCACTTCAATGTTGAAACGAGATTATGAAGTATATTCGATAAATGGGAGGGAAAATGATCGGAAAATATGAGTGTCGAATTTTTGATTACATTTGCCTATGAATGAGAAATGATCGGATATTTATATGTGGAAGGACAGGTAAAAGTGACCCTATCTAAATAATTGATACGTGGTACGATGGTATTCCCCTAAAGACTCACTGTCATGTTTAATTGTGTCAATCCATAGTCATTATAGGCTTGTGGATTCCATATCCTGAATATAGGCTAAAAGTTGAAATTTAAATACGCATCGTTGCTGTAAAATTGTCACATCAATCACTTCGTCCGATATAGTGTTTGTGCAATTTTATTGAGGCAAGTTCTGTAGCAGAAATCCATCGCCTTGGATAAATACTGTTGTGAAGATGATGCAATGACTTGGATAATAATAATATTTTAAGTGAGACATTTAACGCATAGCCTAATCGCCTTGGAAGAAGCATATGGAAGAAACTTTGCAAAGTGAAGTAAAGTGCTGGCCTTTTTGTGGCATTTTTGTTATTACATAGGTAGAGGCGTAAAATTCTTCATCTAATAAAAAAACCAAATTATGTTAGGACAACATTGAACATAGTAATTTTAATAATTTAAGGTATCATTTTTGAACAACAAAGGGTTCATGATATGTGATCATATAAAGGCTAAACAACACAAAAACCTTACCTATTGTTTATGATGTTGAAAACACTTTATATTTTTTTGGAAATAGCATAAAAGGTCCCTGTTTGAAATATTTATTGCGGAATACCTTCTGCTATCTTTTTCTGTTAGTTCTGTCGTTAAATCCCAATAAAAAAAAGGAGAAAATGGAAAAAAAAATAGAAAGGGATTAAACCCCCCCTCCCCCCTTTAGACAAAAGGAGAAGGAAAAAAAGCTAATTAGTCCCAAAATTTTCAAATAAGTGCAAACAAGTCCCATATAAAAAATTAAAAAATAAAAAAATAAAAATCTTCCCCCCATAAAAAGGAAAAAAAAATACACTTCAAAAAAAAAAAAAAAAATCCAATTTCCCTTTTCTGGTTTTTTGGGGATTTTTTTATTTTTTATTTTAATTATTTATTTGGAACTTGTTTGCACTTATTTGAAAGAAAAAAATAATTAAAACTACAATTGAAATTAGTTTTTTAATTTTTTCCTTCTCTTTTTATCTTATTTAAATAGAAGGATATATTCATTATTTTCAATCTTTTATTGAGGAAATAGTCGATAGAGACCTTTCCGCAATTTCAATAGGTGGGCGTTGGCCTTTCTATTTTTTAATTTTTTCCTATTTATTGAAATTTAATGATAAAACTGACGGAACACGACGGCACAAGATATTTCGTACTAAAAGTTTCAAACATTATCCCTTCTATTCTATTTTCAAGGTAGGAAGATTTTCGACAGTATGTCCAATAGGTAGAGGATTTTATACTGTGAGCCTCATATAAACATTAAGCCCTTGTTTGAGCCATATTATTTTCTTTAAAATAATTTTTTGAATAGTGTATTGATGGAAAATGTGTAGTTAAAAAATAAAAAAAATTCAATTTGCGTGTAATATTATTTTATTGAAAAATGTGTGATTGAAATGATATCAAATCACTGTTTAAGAATGTATTTTTAAAAAAAAAAAAAAAGGTGGCTCAAACATGCCCTAAGATGGAATAGAGTATGGGTAATTAAAAAAAAATTTTGAACCCCAACCTTGAGGGTCCCATCGCTCTGCCTCTAGAGCTTTGTGAGGAAAGTAAGTCGCGGGATGTGCTCCAGTAGGCCAAAAAATAAGAGTTGTTTGTATACTGCGCCTACAAGAAGTCCATTTTTTGCCATTGGGAGACTTTCGAGAGTATTATGGTGTGTTGGAACCCCATTTTTAATAGAACAAATTTTATAATAGTGATTTTTTGGAGAATGTATGGTCAAAAAATAAGAAAAAATTTGAAATTTACGTATAAAATTATTTTATTATAAGATTGTGTGGTTAAAAATGAGTTTTGTATAATGAGGCTCAAATAGAACCTTAATTTCCTCTGCATCATTGATTAAGGAAATTTTAAAATTTCATAAGCCTCAAAAAATTATAAAAATTTTCTTCTGATTCATTTTTCATAAAAATGTTGGATGTGCCAACTGTGACATGAAATTCTTATATCTCTATAATAAAGTAAGCGATGAATACAATTTGTTACAGTATTTAATTTCTATCAATACAATTATGATTGTACTATATGTACATCACAATTTACATATTTGATTACGTCAAAATTTTTGTCAACTAAATAAAAAATAAAGAGAGAGAGAGAGAGAAAGAGAGATTTGTCAACTTATTTTTGACGCCTCATCAACCTATAAAATATTACGTTACAACAAGCATTTTCCATACAATTAACACAAAATATTAAATTCACAGTGCTACTTGAAATTAGAGTATCCCAGTTCCTTCCATGTGAAGTAAAAAAAATAAAATAAAATAAAATAAAATAAATGTTCTAATAGTCTCAGAATTTAATAGTACACTTTTTCACAACAAATCCGAGTGGCGCAACGAAAGCATGGCTGGCCCATAACCCAAAGGTTCCACTATTGAAACCTGTCTCCGATAAGATATGGAGAAGGCTTCCCAATTGCATCTCTTATTTTAAATTTATTTTGCTTTCGTACCACGTCGTGCGTCTTGGTCAGAATAAATTTTCTCTATGATTTGGACCATGCTAGCCAATTACAACATATCATCAAAATATCGAAAGGCTTTTGACGAGAACAAAAAGATAAAATGACATGGTATTCATTCTTATTCAAGAACTCCTACTTCCCATATAAGAAAATGAAGACGATTTGAAACTGGGCTTTGATAAGAAATAGAGAAGGCTTTCCCTTGTACTTATAAATTTATTTTTCTTTCAAACGAAGTTGCACGTCTTATTTTTTAGAATAAAATTTCCATATAATTTGGACCATGGTAGCCAATAATGTTGATAATCAAAAAATCCAAAGGCTTTTGACGAGAACAAGAAGATAAAATGACATGGTATTCATTCTCATTCAAAAACTCCTACTCCCCACATGAGAAAGTGAAGACAGCTTGAAACCTGGCTCTAATAAGAAATAGAGAAGGCTTCCCAATTGCACCTCTTATTTTAAATTTATTTTGCTTTCATACGACATCACTCCTCTTAGTCAAAAATAAATCTTCCATATGGTTTGGACCATGTTAGCCAAATATATAGCATAAAATGATGTGGTATTCATTCTCGTTCAAGAACTTCAACTTCCCATATGAGGAAATGAAGACAATTTGTATGCAATTTGAAGCCCGGCTCCGATAAGTAATAGAGATGGCTTCCGAATTGCACTTACTATTTTAAATTTATTTTGCTTTTATACGATGTCGCACGTTTTATTCAAAATAGATTTCCCTTATGATTTGGACCATGTCAGCCAATAACAAATAACAGGTCATCAAAATATCAAAAGGCCTTTGACGAGAACAAGAAGATAAAATGATGTAACATTTAGGGCTGGACAAAACTCCCGAAACGAACCGATCGAACCGAACTTGACGGTTCTTCTCAAGTTAAATACCTGAACGGATATTTGAATCAGGAATCGACGGGTATGGTTCGGTTCTCAGTTTTAGGCCAAGACCCGAAGAACCGAATAAGAACCGAATTTCTGTAATTTTTTTAATTAATTTATTTTAAATAAGTAAATTATTTTATTTTTTTAAATAAATTTGTTAACTAGTTAATTTAGTTCAAACCACAAAATATGATTTTCCTATTTCTAATATTCAGTTCAAAATCGACTTA
>NW_019250465.1:0-1305 GCF_002742605.1 Olea europaea var. sylvestris
AGTACGAATACCATTTGTTGCTGTAGTTTGAGCAACAAAGGGTGTCCCTCTTCTCGTACCTACCAAGGACCAAGAAACCACCTATCCTCATACATTTGTAGCTGTGACAATGGTATTATAGAAACTTGGTTGAACATTAACAAACCACTTTACCTTTTCCTGCTTTCCTTCCTTTATGTACAAAACTTGAACGTGGAAATGTTATAACTTCACTAGAAGAAAGAAACGATAGCCTTATTGGTCAGCTCAAAAATTAGCACAATCACATCGGGGCAGTAAGGACCAGAATCCAATCCCTCCCTAGCTTTCTTGCTATCTAGTAGAGCTATTGTCTCAACAATCCATAAGCCATTATACTCCACAGATTAATATGATCCACCAATCGATATTTAGCCCTTGTTTGAGCCACATTATTTCCATAAAATGCATTTCCAAAAAGTGTATTGATGGGAAATGTGTGGTTAAAAAATAAGGAAATGTTTTGGATTTGTGTGTAATATTATTTTATTGAAAAATGTGTTGTTAAAATAATGTCAAATCACTGTTTAAGAATGTATTTTTTTAGTGGGTCAAACATGACCTTAAATAGAGTGATCTCTGTTCATCAGGCAAAGAAGCTTTAAAAAAAAAAAAAAATCCCTAGAGTGAGTCATAGAGCTGTTTCAAGTGAATACACGAGGTTCCCAAGCACTAAAGACCGTACATGAGTTTTATGCTCGCGGAAAGTCTTTAGTTCACTGCTGAGGGAAGGGGTTCCTTCAAAGACCGTATTCTTAGAAGCCAATTTATTGTATTTTTCGCATCTTTGAATAATATATCCGTCATGCCTTCGAAACTAGAGAATATTAAAAGAGTTCATTTGAAAGAAGAAAGCACTACTTCTTAGAAGTTATTCACCCAGGTTTTAAATTAACCAGTAGATTATAAACATGGAAGCCCAATTCATTTTCCATATGAGTTGAGAGCTAGGGCAATGACTAGGGAGCTAAGTTCTACCCCAGATCTTTTCATTGCGTTTAAAAGAATTCTCAATCCCTCTACAAGCACCTAGAATTTGTGGAAAAAATGATTGCTAGGGCTGAACTTACAATCATCTTGATCTACAGCCACCCTTTAAGTAAATGGAAAGCAAAGAAACCCTAAAGAAATTCCATTTAAAAGTCTATTTATGTTCAAGTTAATGGTGTAGTCCTTGCTTCTTATACAAATTTTCATTAGAAGGAAAATGGGAACACAACTTGACTGACTGGATTCTTTGGTAGATAGATTGGAGTAAAAGTGGCATAGGACCTTTGATCGACCATA
>NW_019250466.1:0-1305 GCF_002742605.1 Olea europaea var. sylvestris
CCTGCCAAATTTCTGCCCATTCCGATATCGTCGCGAAATATGACATAATTACCCCTGGTGCGGTTTTGCTTTCTGAATTTTCCGTCCAACACTTCTTCAACCTGATATAATTAACAAGGAAATTAATTATTCGGAGGCCCAAACGAAGAACTTTGCCTAAAATCTCGTGATCCCGGGTCTGTGCCTCGAGTCCAATTTTTCAGGCCATTTCCAATCGGCCTGCCAAATTTCGGCCCATTCCGTCAACGTCGCGAAAAATGACAATATAGCCCAATGTGCGGGTTTGCTTTGCTAATTTTCAATCCAACACTTCTTCAACCTAACATAATTAATGAGGAAATTAATTATTCAGAGGCCCAAACGAAGGAATTTGGCTAATATCCCGTGATCTCGGGTATGTGCCCTGAGTCCAATTTCGCGGGCCGTTCCCAATCTACCTGCCGAATTTCAGCTCATTCCGACACCGTCGCGAAATATGACATAATTGCCCCTAGCGCGGTTTTTCTTTGTAAATTTTTCGTCCAACACTTCTTCAGCCTGACATAATTAATAAGGAAATTAATTATTCGGAGGCCCAAACGAAGGAATTTGGCTAAAATCCTGTGATCCCGGGTCTATGCCTCCAATCCAATTTCGCGGGCCGTTTCCAATCAACCTGCGAAATTTCGGCCCATTCCGACACCGTCGCGAAAAATGTCAAAATTGCCCTGGTGAGGATTTGCTTTGATAATTTTCAGTCCAACACTTCTTCAACCTAAGATAATTAATAAGGAAATTAATTATTCAGAGGCCCAAACGAAGGAGTTTGGCCAAAATCCCGTGATCCTGGGTCTGTGCCGCGTGTCCAATTTCGCAGGCCGATTACAATCAACCTGCCAAATTTCGGCCCATTCCGATACCGTCGCGCCAAATGACAAAATTGCCCCTGGTGTGGTTTTTCTTTGTTGATTTTCTATCCAGCACTTCTTCGACCTAACATAATTAATAAGGAAATTAATTATTCGGAGGCCCAAACGAAGGATTTTGGCTAAAATCCCGTTATCTCGGGTCTATGACCCAAGTCCAAATTCGCGGGTCATTTCCAATCAACCTGCAAAATTTTGGCCCATTCCGACACCGTCGCGAAAAATAACAAAATAAGCCCGTGGTACGGTTTTGCTTTGTTTATTTTACGTCCAATACTTCTTCAACCTGACATAATCAATAAGGAAATTAATTATTTGGAGGCCCAAACAAAGGAATTTGGCTAAAATCCCGTTATCCTGGGTTTGTGCCCCAAGTCCATTTCGCGGGCCGTTTCCAATC
>NW_019250467.1:0-1305 GCF_002742605.1 Olea europaea var. sylvestris
ACATCCTGTTCTTTTCTGGAATTACTTGTGCAGGACCAGGAATAATAATCTTCTTGCCAGATAAAGATGCAGGATTGCCATTGCCTTCATCATCGCCCGCAACAAGATTTTTCTTATTCACGATGTTGAAGATCTCGGTCAAAACAGTCAAGAATGCATTCTCTACATTCGTTGCTTCCAATGCCGAGGTCTCTAAGAAAAACAGTTCTTCCGTCTGAGCAAATTCCTTGGCATCCTCAGTGGGTACCGAGCGCTGGTCTTCAAGATCGCTTTTGTTCCCAATCAGAATGATAACAATGTTCTTGTCTGCATGTGCACGCAACTCTTCTAGCCAACGGGGTATGTGGTCGAAGGTCTGACGTTTTGTAATGTCATAAACCAACATAGCCCCAACAGCTCCCCTATAATATGCACTTGTGACAGCTCTGTATCTGCTCACAACAACAATGAAGACAATTTTTTGTAGCTAAGCATTCTGAATGTTTGTTCCCACAAATAAACAATAAAGATGTAGTTTAGAAAATCTACAGAAACTTCATCTATAAAAAGTTAAAAAAACTCCATTGTATAACCCAAATAACAAAATCAGAAATAACAATAACCAAATAAGATTTAAGTTCGGATGACCAGAAAAGATGATTAACAATTCATATTTCATAAAACTAATAAAAACACATTGTTGCAAGTATACTTTTTATTGAGCACGGAGTTAAAAATTTTCAATTTAAGTAAATAGAAATATGAACTCAAAAATTACAAGATAAGATTACATTGAAATCTTTGCAAAATTTCGTGTTATCCACAACTACAAGAGTTCATCATGTTCAAAGCTGGCCACTAAACTTAAAACGTTGTTACAGTCGATTCAATCCTTTATTTACCAACTAGATTGTCTTGTCGATTTTGAAATTATCCAACTGTATTGTAACAAGCATTTAACTTCAGGGTCTAAATTGTAACTAAGGACAAAATTAAGAGGATGTTTGATACTCATTTTGTTGGAAAAATAAATCTTCGAGTGGTAGATTGATAAGGAATGTCTGGATGAAAAATAAAGAAAAGTTTGTAATTTACATCTGATATTATTTTAATGAAGAATGTGCGGTTAAAAAAAAGTGATAGAAAAATGCATTTTGATAAAAATCAGAATCAAAATGGGGAGCCAATTTCAAACAGATAAAGTTTAATGACCGCCCAATAATTCAAAGATACAAGTGGACCATATAAGAGCATACCACACTAATCATGCCAATACATCAACTGTATGTCTCATAATAATCTCATAAACATCAATTTCATGAAATA
>NW_019250468.1:0-1305 GCF_002742605.1 Olea europaea var. sylvestris
CATATTTTGAACGCTTGGATTGTCGGTGTACGAAGAATTGAGCGTAACTTTTGCACACGGTGTCAGTTTTGGGCCCATAAGAATTTTTTGGAAATGTAGCGACCGTTTTGGGTTGGACTCACCACTTCGTCGTGACGTATGATGGATTTCGGCCATTTTTCGAAAGAATGAGCACTAGCATATTTGGAACGCTTGGATTGTCGGCGTATGAAGAATTGAGCTTAACTTTTGCACACGGTGTCCGTTTTGGGCCCCTAAGAACGTTTTGGAAATGTAGCGACCGTTTTGGATTGAACTCACCACTTCGTCGTGACGTACGAGGGATTTTGGAGATTTTTTGAAAGAATGAGCACTTGCATATTTGGAACGTTTGGATTGTCGGTGCACGAAGAATTGAGCGTAACTTTTGCACACGGTGTCCATTATGGGTCCATAAGTACTTTTTGGAAATGTAGCGATCGTGTTGGATTGAACTCATCACTTCGTCGTGACGTACGAGGGATTTTGGCCATTTTTCGAAAGAATGAGTGCTTGTGTATTTAGAACGGTTGGAGAGTCGGCGGACGAAGAATTGAGCGTAACTTTTGCACACGGTGTTCGTTTTGAGCCCATAAGAACTTTTTGGAAATGTAGCGACCGTTTTGGATTGAACTAACCACTTCATCGTGATGTACGAGGGATTTTACCAATTTTTCTAAAGAATGAGCACTTTCATATTTAGAATGCTAGGAGAGTCGATGGACGAAGAATTGAGCGTAACTTTTGCATTAGGCGTCCGTTTTGGGCCCATAAGTACTTTTTCGAAATCTAGCGACCGTTTTGGATTGAACTCACCACTTCATCGTGACGTATGATGGATTTTGGCCATTTTTTAAAAGAACGAGCACTTGCATATTTGGATCGCTTGGATTTTCGGCGTACGAAGAACTGAGCGTAACTTTTGCACACGTGTCCGTTTTGGGCCCATAAGTACTTTTTGGGAATGTAGCGACCGTTTTGGATTGAACAAACAACTTCATCGTGACGTACGAGGGATTTTGGCCATTTTTCGAAAGAATGAGCACTTGAATATTTAGAACGCTTGGAGAGTCGGCGGACGAAGAATCGAGCGTAACTTTTGCACCTGGTGTCCGTTTTGGGCCCATAAGAACTTTTTGGAAATGTAGCGACCATTTTGGATTGAACTCACGACTTCGTCGTGACGTATCAGGGATTTCGGCCGTTTTTCGAAAGAATGAGCACTTGCATATTTGGAACGCTTGGATTGTCGGCGTACGAAGAATTGAGCATAACTTTTGCACACGG
>NW_019250469.1:0-1305 GCF_002742605.1 Olea europaea var. sylvestris
AAGGAAAATGCCATCTTGAAAGGACAGCATCAAGATCACCTAATTTACTAGGCTCTCCTTTTCCAAACCAAGCATTTTCGAACAACTTTTTAACTTGAAGATTGTAACATCCTTTGAAAGTTTGTTTTGATTCAACAGCTCCTTCTTGTTTGGACGAGCTAGAAATACAAAGTTTTGATATGTCTGGAACAGATGTTGAAGCCTCTGATGTAGGTTTATGTTCTTTCGGGAACGCCATAAGTTGGTGAGGCAGAAGCAATTTTGGGTTGGGATACTAGGTATTGAAAGAGCTAACTCTTTTCTCAATACCTCAATATCGATTGATTCTGCCTGAGGTTTTTTCCCTTTAGAGAATTTTTCATATGCAAATTTTGACTTATCTTTGATAGGTTGATGAGATTGAGCAGCATTAGACATATCATGATCGATTGTATATTCTTTGATTTTGAATCCAGACATGGTCAACTCTGAAGAATTACATTCTTTACCTTCCATGTAAAACTTGGCATCGGCAAAATGAAATTCTTCTTCGAGTAAAGGTTTGGACTCAGCTACCACACATTTGACTTCTCCGTCTCGGCTATATTTGAAGCATTGGTGCCAAGTCAAAGGTACCACTCCAGTTTCGTGCAGCCAAACACGTCCAAGGAGTAACTCATATGATATTTTAGCATCAATAACATGGAAAAGAGTTGAGGAGATTAACTCTTCTATTTGTAACTTTAGGCGAATCATGCCAATAGCTCGCTAACCTTTTTGATTGAATCCTTGAATCATGATTTTGCTTCTGGACAGATTACCAATATTGATTCCAATTTTCTTCATTGTTTTGACCGGTATAGTATTTACAGCAGATCCACAATCGATCATTATGCGATTTATCTTGCGCTCTTGAATATAATCGCTAACATACAATGGTCTATTATGTTGATGTGAACCAAGCGGTAAATCTCCATCGTCAAAGATATGTTGGTACTCTAAATGTTTTCCATGTGTTCTTCATTGAGAGGCAAAATTAGTGAGCTAACATTTGAGTTAAATAGACTCTGTGATGAACTTCAAGCCCAAGAGGAAGAGAAAAGTATAATTGGAACCAAGAAGATAGCATTAGAAGAAACGCAGAGAAGAGATCTCGCTAGCATAGCATCCATTGACCAGAAAAGGAAGACCCTTGAAGATAGTTTCCTGCGAGTGATCAATGGCGAGTGATCTTGATGAAGTCATGAATTTCTGATCCTTTTTTTAAAGACCATATCGTATGAATTTTGACTTTCTATTTTTATTTGGATGAACTTTTCTTTTTCA
>NW_019250470.1:0-1305 GCF_002742605.1 Olea europaea var. sylvestris
AATCCCTCATACGTCACGAGGAAGTGGTGAGTTCAATCGAAAAGGGTCGCTACATTTCCAAAAAGTATTTATGGGCCCAAAACAGACACCGTGTTCAAAAGCTATGCTCAATTCTTCGTACGCCGACTATCTAAGCCGTCCAAACACAAAATTCCTCATTCTTTCAAAATATGGCCGAAATCCCTCATACGTCACGAGGAAGTGGTGAGTTCAACCGAAAAGGGTCGCTACATTTCGAAAAAGTACTTATGGGCCCAAAACGGACACCGTGTGCAAAAGCTACGCTCAACTCTTCGTACGCCGACTATCCAAGCCTTCCAAACATAAAATTCCTCTTTCTTTCAAAAAATGGCCGAAATCCCTCATAGGTCACGACGAAGTTGTGAGTTCATTCCAAAAGGGTCGCTACATTTCGAAAAAGTACTTATGGGCCCAAAACGGATACCGTGTGCAAAAGCTACGCTCAACTCTTCGTACGCCGACTATCTAAGCCGTCCAAACACAAAATTCCTCATTCTTTCAAAATATGGCCGAAATCCCTCATAGGTCACGACGAAGTTGTGAGTTCATTCCAAAAGGGTCGCTACATTTCGAAAAAGTACTTATGGGCCCAAAACGGATACCGTGTGCAAAAGCTACGCTCAACTCTTCGTACGCCGACTATCCAAGCCTTCCAAACATAAAATTCCTCATTCTTTCAAAAAATGGCAAAAATCCATCATACCTCACGAAGAAGTTGTGAGTTCAATCCAAAAGGGTCGCTACATTTCCAAAAAGTACTTATGGGCCCAAAACGGACACCGTTTGCAAAAGTTAGGCTCAATTCTTCGTACACCGACTATCCAAGCCTTCAAAATATAAATTGCTCATTCTTTCGAAAAATGGCCGAAATTCCTCATACCTCATGATGAAGCGGTGAGTTCAATCCAAAAGGGTCGCTACATTTCCAAAAAGTACTTATAGGCCCAAAACGGACACCTTGTGCAAAAGCTACACTCAATTCATCGTCCGTCGACAATCCAAGCCTTCCAAACATAAAATTCCTCATTCTTTCAAAAAATAGCCAAAATCCGTCATACCTCACGACGAAGTTTTGAGTTCAATCCAAAAGGGTCGCTACATTTCCAAAAAGTACTTATGGGCCCAGAACGGATACCGTGTGCAAAAGCTACGCTCAATTCTTCGTACGCCGACTATCCAAGCCTTCCAAACATAAAATTGTTATTTCTTTCAAAAAATGGCCGAAATCCCTCATACGTCACGACGAAGAGGTGAGTTCAATCGAAAAGGGTCGCTACATTTCCA
>NW_019250471.1:0-1305 GCF_002742605.1 Olea europaea var. sylvestris
TACGATGGCTAACGAGAAACTTTCAACCATTGAAAATTCCACGCGACGGCATGGAGTTGAATCATACGGTCGCATGGTTCGCTTCTAGGTTCCGCAATTTATTTATTTTTTGTTTTACATTTTTAACCTAATTTCTTACCTTTTTAGGACTCTTTTAGGGTTTTTGGCCATGGCCTATAAGCATAGGTGCTCTCTTTCAGTTTTGTTTAAGAATTATTTCTGATTATGTATTCTCTCTCCATATTGTCAAAATAATAAAATATTGTTCCTCTGTTTAACTCTCTTTTGCATTTTACTCTAATCTTGTTTCATATTTTTTATCTTGTTACATATTTATACAATGTCATTAATCTCAAGTTTTGAGTTGCCTTTGGGATCAACATGTGGTATCAGAGCAAGGCTGTAGGTTCTTCATGATTGTTGGGATCTTTCAAAGATCGCTTCGTTGAAATATAATATTTCTTGCTAAATCGTAATAAAAGGTACTCTTCGTGGCAATTAAAGATGAGGGCTATTCTACTGTAGTAGGATTCGGATGATGTGTTGCTGGGTTTTAAGATGCCAGCTAATTGGACAATGGAGGAGAAACAATAGAGGGATCGAAAGGCTTTATCGCAGATTCATTTTCATTTATCCAATAATATTCTGCAGGACATCTTGAAGGAGAAAAATGGCTACTTGAAACTGGAGCAATTATGCATGACTAAAAGTCATACTAGCAAACTGGCTTTAAAGCAAAAGCAGTGTTCCCATCGTATGGTAGAAGGAGAGTCACTAGAAGACCACATTGCTATGTTTAAAGAAATAGCATGGATCTAGGTAGATTGAAGGTTAAGTACAATGAGGAGGATCTGGCCTTAATCCTGTTGTGTTCGTTGTCCGCCTCTTGTTCATCATTTCGAGACACCATTCTGTATAGTCGTGATACTTTGACCATTGTCTACGATACTTTGTTCTCAAAAGAAAAGATGAAGCATCTAGTTGGAGCTACATCTAGGGATGAGGAAGCTTGGGTATCTCATGATGATCGACGGAGATGTAGATCGAGCACGAACTTCAGCAATTTGGCTGCTTCTACTGCAGGAGTAAATGACACATTAAGAAAGATCGTGATAAGCTGCAGGCTAAATGTAATTTAGCTACGAATCATGGGAGGCAATTATGTACTTCGGACGAGACCAATATCGTTGAGGATTTTTCGGATGGCGGTGATGTGCCATTGACCGTGTTTTCTGACATGGGGTTTCAACCTAACGAGGAGTGGATTCTTGATTTGGCATGTTCGTATCATAAGCATTCCAATTG
>NW_019250472.1:0-1305 GCF_002742605.1 Olea europaea var. sylvestris
TTTAATCGGGCTCGACCGAATTCGATAGCTTATAATTTAACACACAATTATTTACACATATAAGCCCATCTTTAATTAAAAATTCTTACATTAATTGAATGTGATTATAAGTCAACAGATGAAAGTTGAACGAGAAAAGACTCAAGCAGGACAACGAATCAAAATCAGGGACTAAAACGCACCAGCAAAACTGTAGGTGGTGCGTTAAACCTTGTGTGCGCAAGGCTCAACTATGCAGAACCTGAGGCTCAATACGGGTCATGCGCACGCAAGCAGAGTAACCATGCACACCATCCTAGAAAATCTGCAGTTTATTTTTTTGTCTGAAAATCTATATGGAATGAATTTTTGACGAATTTTTGACTTAATTCCGATCCTTAAAAATATAGAACGTGGGCGTTGTACCACTTATATCATAGAATTCGTCAAATTGATAGAGCAAAAGAATTTAATATTCTTTCGGGAGAATTAAGGGGCAGCGCGCGAAGATCGAAAGTTGGTTTTTGAGCAAAGAGGAAAAGGCTCAAAGGGAGACAATTAAGAAACTATTGAAAAGATTCAAGATTTCAATATTTATCCTCTTCATTAGTAAAAAAATCCAGGTGATGTTTTATAAATCAACCACGATTTCTTGTGAATTTGTAATACTAGGCTAATTTTTCATTTACCGAGACAAGATGAACCCTTACTATAAAGTTTTAATATGGTTTCAATAATTTTGATGACCAATATGTGTTAATTTTTGGATGACTGCTATTGTACTTAATTTTTTCAATTACTTGATCATTAATTGAATTGATATGTGAGTTTTATTATTATTGAGAGAGAGAATTGTATCGATAGCATGTTATAACAATTATTGTGAGATCCGATAGATGATAGAAATATACATATATGCTTTGTATGGTTTTAATAAATGTTCTAGTGTTTTAATGCATATTTTCATGCTCACATCTTTCATATAGATATATAAAGATCGTGTGAAAGAGTGGATTTTGTCATATTGAGCAGAGATTATTCAATACCTTAGGAACATTGATCAACATGATTGCATACACATTGTCATGATATTGAATTGTATTAAAATGAATTAAGACGGGGAATTGAAGTCTTAGTAATCATTCCACGTAATATTACAAAAACCTTTCATACGTTACTCATTAGAATAATTAGTTTAATTAGGTGAATTAACGTAGAAGTATTAACAAAGATTGGATGTATTAGAGTTAGAATTAATCGATCCTATATTAAGTACATAATCTCCATGGAATGATACTTTACTTATCATTATATTAATTGCTTTCT
>NW_019250473.1:0-1305 GCF_002742605.1 Olea europaea var. sylvestris
ATGAACAAACCCGAAGTCATAATGATATCAAAAACCACTTTTCACTGGCTCGATTCCAATCGAATTAGACTAGCAATTTGCCTGAAATGAACAAACTCGTGGTTGTCTTGAAATCAAAAACTAATTTTAATTGGCTCGATTCCAATCGAATTAGACTAGAAATTTGCCAAAAATGAACAAATCCCAAGTTACCATGAGATCAAAATTCACTTTTCGTTGGCTCAATTCCAATCGAATTGGGCTAGCAATTCTGAAAAATGAACAAACCCAAAGTTACCATGAAATAAAAAGCAACTTTTCGTTAGTTTGATTCCAATCGAATTAGACTAGCAATTCGCCAAAAATGAACAAACCCGAAGTTATCATGAAATCAAAAATCACTTTTCATTGGCTCGATTCCAGTCGAATTAGACTAGAAATTCTCCAAAATGAACGAACCCGAAGTTATTATGAAATCAAAAACCACTTTTCATTGGCTCGATTCCAATCGAATTCGGCTAGCAATTGGTCAAAAATTAACAAACTCGTAGTTAACATGAAATCAAATTCCACTTTTCATTTGCTCGATTCCAATTGAATTAGACTAGCAATTCGCCAGAAATGAACAAACCCGAAATTATCAAGATATCAAAAACAACTTTTCACTGGATCGATTCCAATAGAGTTAGACTATCAATTCGCCAAAAATGAAAAGATTTGAAGTTATCATGAAATCAAAAACAACTCTTCATTGGCATGATTTCAATCGAATTAGACTAGCAACTCATCGAAAATGAACAAACCCGAACTAATCATGAAATCAAAAACCACTTTTCATTGGCTCGATTCTAATCGAATTAGACTAGAATTTCTGTGAAACGAACAATGCCAATGTTATTATGAAATTAGAAACCACTTTTCATTGGCTCCATTCCAATCGAATTCGACTAGCAACTTGCCAAAAATGAATGAAGCCGAAGTTATCTTGAAATTGAAAGCCACTTTTAGTTGGCTTGATTGCAATCGAATTAGACTAGCAATTCACCAAAAATGAACAAACCCAAAGTTTTCGTGAAATCAAAAATCACTTTTCATTGGCTCGATTCCAATCGAATTAGACTAGCAATTCGTCAATAACGAACAAACTCGAAGTTATCATGAAATCAAAAGCCACTTTTCATTAGCTTGATTCCAATCGAATAAGACTTGTAATTCGCCAAAAAATGAACAAACCCGAAGTCAAAATGATATCAAAAACCACTTTTCACTGGCTCGATTCCAATCGAATTAGACTAGCAATTTGCCTAAAATGAACAAACTCGTAGT
>NW_019250474.1:0-1305 GCF_002742605.1 Olea europaea var. sylvestris
TTTTTTTTATTTTTAATTGATTGTGTGGGAGGCAAGTGGCCTGTAAAGAAAAGAAATAATGCACTTGGGTGAGGAATTGTGGCTAATTGTTCCTCATTTTAAGCCTTTTGACTTTTAAGCTTGTAGTCTCTCAAGTGACTCGGGTCAATTTATAATCTTCAAATGAAACTACTACTTTTAAGCCCAATGTGGCATACTTGTTCAGTTTTTTCTCAGGGTTGTAATTTTTTTGAGTCACGTGTATAGCAGGGTTATTCTTTTTGCCCTATACTGGATGGGATTTGCTTATCATCTTCTTCTTCCACTGGTTGAGCCTTTTGTTCAGTTTGATAATTGAATATTTTTGTTTCATTCTGTGCTTCTTTTACTTGTATGTGGAGATGGAAGTCAGGTGATGGATACTATGCCCCTGTTGGAGCCCCATTTTTGGGTGAAAACGTGTTTTGAAATAGCGATTTTCTTTTGGAAAATGTGTGGTTAAAAAATAAATAAAACTTTTGGGTTTAAGTGTAATATTATTTTATGGGACAATGAATGATTGAAAATGAGTTATGGAAAATTGAGTTTTTTGAAAAATGGAGGCCAGACGTAGGCTAAGTTTCCGTAAGTATCTAGATGGTCGATTCCCCCGTACTGCAGATTCCTTTTACGAGCAATTGTTTTATTAATGGTTCTCAGTAGGAACTGGCGTGTACAAGGAGTCAATAAAGTCTGTGCTTCTTCCTGTAGCAATAAAGGTAGTATCGAATTTTAGGGTTAGGCGATGGTACAGCTGGTTCTTTTGACTTTGCAGCTAAAGGACGCGATGAAGAGAAAGAGTATTAGAAATTTTTGCTCATCTCGTTACTATAAAGAATGATGTACTGATAGATACTTGAAGAGTGTATAATTAGACACTTTGGTTTAGATTGAAAAGTTAATAAAAATTTAAGGCAAAGTGAACAATTAATTTTAATCACGAGCATGAGACTCACAACTTTTTTTCAACTTTTCAACCACACATTTCATCAAATTTTATCAAAATCTTCTAAAAATATGATTTTAGCACCTAACACGGGCTTAATGTTTATAATCAAGCTTTTGTTCCACTAAATTCCACTGTACCATTTGAATGCTGCATTGGTTGTGTTATATGCCAAGGTTTGATAGGGAAGATTTTCTAAGAGGAATTTGACTTTCCTGGCTGATATCAAGTGAGACGACATTATTTTTGGACTTAGTATCTCTGTCTTGACCAATGAGCTAATACCTGCAAAAGCAAAATGATAGAAAGGTTCAGACAGATGCCATTCAGTTATAAGGCGG
>NW_019250475.1:0-3511 GCF_002742605.1 Olea europaea var. sylvestris
AATATGAGAGCTAAATTAGATCCTTCGTTTTCTGAATATTTGCTGAAAATTGGGAATGGAATTGAGAGAGAACATTCATGCCAGATGATTATGCTTCCTCAGGATATCACCATCAATTTTGAAGATGAGTTTAAATCACTGAAGAAATTAATTAACATTGTGTTTCCCAATTTTCAAACATATGGAGACAATCTAAATATTATGATGAATAGAGTTATTTTAACCCCAAAAAATGAATATGTGGATTTATTAAACAACATGTTGCTGAAAGAAATTTCAGGAGAGAAGTTTACTTATTTTAGTTTTGATGAAGTAATTGATAAAAGCGAATGATTTATTCATGAAGATTTTTTAAACAGTCTAACTCCAAATGGTATTCCTCCATATGAACTTGTGCTGAAACGAAATTGTCTAGTTATGTTGCTTAGAAATATTAATCCTGCAGAAGGTTTATGTAATGGAACAAGACTGATTTGTCATGAATTTAGACAAAATGTGATTTTGGCTGAAATTAGAACAGGAGAATATCAGGAAAAGCAAGTTTTTTTTACCTAGAATTCCATTCATTCCACTTGAAGTTGATAAACAATCAATACCGTCCAAAAGAACTCAATTTCCACTTCGTCCTTGTTTTGTAATGACTATTAACAAAGCTCAAGGTCAAACTCTATATTTTGTTGGCTTATATCTTCCGGAAGATGTATTTTCCCATGGTCAAGTGTATGTTGCATTATCCCGAGCTAGGACAAGAAAAGATATAAAAATTTTGATCAAACCTTCTAGCAAAAATAAATCACATGGTTGTTGTACAATAAATATTGTTTATAATGAAATTTTGAACTTGATTCATGACAATTAATCGTTCTGAAGGAGCTTAAATTCAATTCTAACCTAAGAAGAAGGTACACATAGAATTCATTACAACAGCTAATATTTATGATAGAATGTTGATTTTAGAGTATTTGTCTTTTTGACTCAGGAATTATTTTTTACAGAAATATACTATCTAATATTCCTTTGCAGAATATGAAGGTAGTACTTCTAGAAGTTGACGAATGGAATGGAGTGGATCACTCTTGTAAGAATTCTAACGTGACTAGCATTTTGAAGTTGTTATTCAAAATATAAATGACATTCTACTTCAAAGCATTTTTTTTTCATAGTATCTAAATCAATTTAATTTATGCAGCATATGGACATTCAAATTTATGATAAGAATGTCAAGGAAATGTTGGTGCATAGGAAAATTATTAGTACACACTCTCTTCAAAAATTGGTTACCTGAGGCAAATCAAGCTTTCAAGTCTTCAGATTTAAAGATAACTTGTGATGAAGACATAAATGACACAAGTTCTTCTGCCCTAAAAGAAAAAAACGAGTGGATGGTGATTGAGATATTTGAGAAGTTTTTGGCAATAACTATTCTCTTCTTTTAAATCATGTAGTGTTTAAACTATCTAGATTAGAAATGAGATATACATCAGGGTGTTTGGTTTGCTTTATGTGTGCTAGATAACATCAATTGTTGTTGCAAGCTTTGTTGATAAATCTTGTATTTATTTTTGTCTTCTATTTAGATTTATATTCATCCAAGTGAATCTATACTTACAAAAACTTATTTTGTAAGTGACATGATTTTTTATATTTAGTTGTCAAAGCTAATAAGTTTTAGGATCGTAAGTTGAAATTCATGTTGATAAACAACTAGCAAATCAATAATGCTTAATGAAAACTAATCATAAAATTGAAAATTAGTAGAACCTGAGAAACTATCATTAACAACAAAAGAAATAAAAAATCATATATATATATACACACACACACACACACACAAATGTGCGGGGTGTGCGGTACCTCGCAGAAAATGTGCGGGTGTTCCCGCACCCGCACAATTGTAAGAAATTTTTTCTTTCTTTCACACTTGTGAATTTGGTGCCTTCAAATTGACTTGCTCTGCGAAGATGTATATTTTCCCATTTGGAGCGCGGAGAATGTGTGGGGCTACGCCATACATTTGTGTGGTGCCCGCACAAAAAATGTGTGGGATGTGCGGGGCTACAAAGTGTAAGAAACTCCCATTTTCTGCTTGTGAATTTGTGAATTTGATGCCTTCAAATTGACTTGCTCTGCGAAGATATCTATTTTTCTGTTTACAGCGCGGAGCATGTGCGAGGCTACACCACACATTTGTGTGGTGCCCGCACAAAAAATGTGCGGAGTGTCCGCACATTTGTGCAGGGAACACAAATTGTGCGGGTGCCGACACAAATATATGGGGACGTGCCCGCACAAATGTGCGGGGGTGGGGCTACCCCACACATTAGTGCGGTGCCTGCACAAAAATGTGCAGGCTACCACGCACATTTGTACAGTACCACTCGCACAATTTATGCGAGGTAGCATGCACATTTGTCATCTCCATTGGTTTCTCTAAATACTATCAATAATATTTTGAGTTATATGAAATTTTAAATAAAATATATATTATTTTGGTTAAAGATTAGTACAAGGAACAAAAAGTATTATCTCTTTCTTTCATTTTTTCTTCCCACAAAATCTTGCAAAACATCACAAATCTTTCAGAGTCACGAGAATCCTGTTAGAAGGTGCTAAAACCACTGCTACATATTATGTCTATTTCTACAACTGTGGGAATACTTTGTCTATTCTACATGTGAACCTCTGGTCAAATTATTGAAAAAATGAACATACATTTCTTTAACTTAAATACCTTCACATACCATTTGTTCTCACAAAAAAATTTAAGTATTTTTACCTATAGCTTACACCAGCTTTGCTCAAAAAATTCAGGTGTTATCTTTTTTTTTTTCTTACCTCTTTAGATAGATTTTTAGTTTTACATAATGTCTAATTTCCAATATTTAATTGTGTTGTAAATCATATGATGTATGTAATTCTTTCTAAATTTAGTGCAGACACAAAAATGGATGTGCCACATAATTTCTCCAAAATCATCGATGTTTCACTAAATCATAACATTCGTTTTGTAAGTTATATAATAATTTCTTTTTCTAAATTTTTAAAAATCTTTTATTAATATTAATGTACCACTTATATTTTTTTCATATTTATAGATGCTTCCTACATTTTTTATCAATTATTTGGAACCCGAATTAGGTAACACACTACGATTAACTGCATATGATGGTATAATCGTCACGGTACAATTAGAAAGAATTGACAGAGAAATAAATCTGGCTAATGGATGAGAAGAATTTTTCGACCATCATAACTTACAGGATGGTTATGTCGTAGTATTTGAATCTACCGAAAATTCAATGTTAAATATGAGGATATTTGATCATTCTAGAGCAAAGATTACATATGGCTACAATTATGAAGTAGACGACGACGATTTAAATATGGATAATCCTGCGTTTGAAGTAAAACTAACGCTCAATCATAACAACCATTGAGAAATTATAGATATTATTTTAATAGGTCATTCTGTATTCACCTATTCCACATAATTCTTAATATTAGTAAATCA
>NW_019250475.1:3985-6258 GCF_002742605.1 Olea europaea var. sylvestris
GTACATAATATATACTTTTTAAAGAAAATAATATAGATTATATTAAGAAAATTATCGACAGTTTTATTATGTTGGTATATATTTTTTTATTATATATTTTTGTTTTTTTCTTTCTTAAGCTTCAAATTTTTTTACATTTGAGTTTTTGTTCCATAACCCAATCATCGACCTCTCACATTTTTTGGTTTTCTTTATTTAATAATTGATAGTTTTACTGACAAAATTGTTGAGTGAAGTTATTTAACATCTCATTTAATTTTGATTATTGCCTAGTTTCACCATACCTATTTTGAATATTGCTCTAAAATACTAGTTGATTTCACCCTACCCATTCCGATTATTGTTTGAATTCAGCGTAATCATTCTAATTGTTGCTAGAATTCATCATATCCATTCTGATTATTGCTTGAATTCACCATGCCATTCTGATTGCGTGCCATATCCATTCTATTATTGTTTGATTGCACCAACCATACCCTGGTTATTGCTTGATTTGGACTCAATTATCTGTATCTGTACCCCAAAAATTTGAAAATTTTATTTGCTTACGTAGTTAATAGAAGTTTACTTGGCAATACCCATAGCTGTAATGTTGATTTAATCTTAATGATTTGATCTTACTTGCTTTCTTTTCAAATTTTGTCGCGATAAATTGAACCATGTCATTTTTTTGGTTTTGATCACTGGAGCTGCTTTTGAAAAAAAAAATTTATATATATATATATATATGCACACCATAAGTCTTTTACTTCAAAATCTTTGTTTGAGTCTGAAAATGGAAGAATACCAACTAATACCAGAAATTATCTCGAACACTCAGAAGTGGAAAGCCAAAGTTATTGTAGTAGAGAAGCAATCACCAAAATCTTCAAAACAAGGCAATGGAAGGTATCAACATCTGGTGTTGATGGATATTGAGGTAGTCTACTTCACACATGCACGTACTACTAATATATAGTAACTAATATATGGATTAATGTATGGATAAGTGGGTAACTCTTTTTATGTCATACATATACATATACACATAATACCAACATTTATGAAATTCCTCCTCATTTTCCAGGGCAATATTATCCAAGCTAGCTTATATGATTCCAATATCAGTGCTTTTGAACATCAGCTTATCCTGGAAAAAACTTATGCTATTTCAAAGCCTATGTGAAAAACAATACGACTAACTTTAAATATTCTATAGGATCTTATCACTGGATTATATCTGGAGAAACTTGTCTTCTTGAACTAAAAGAAGATAATTTGGAATTTGTTTTTTCAAAATGTCGCCTAACACCTTTTCAAGAAGTTGAACAATATATGGATACAGATGCTGATTTGAGTAAGAGTGACACGTTTGTTGTTTGATAATATATTTGACTTATTTAATGGGGCATATAAAAGTAACATCATTTCTAATTTTAAATTTTCAGATATACTCGCTGTTACAATAGATATCATACCTAAACGAATGATTCAATTGAAAGATGGCAATCAAACATGGATACAAGATGTCATACATCTGGACAAAAATTTCACAATAATGGTGCTAACACTTTGGGACTCTTTTGTAGATAGAGAATGTGTAGTAATAGTATAGAATGTTGAGGAAAAATCAGTTATCTTTGCTACACATCTCAGAGTTACATTGTTCTTTGGTATTTATTACCAAGTACATATATTACGTACCAAGCACATATATTACCGCACACATAGTCACATGTAATATTTTACATATAGTTACCACTAATATATATTATAAAAATTCTTATATAGGCCTGAAATTATCTACAAAAGTTCGTAGCACATTCTTTATAAATACACCTTTCATAAGTTTGAAAGAAATGGCAGAATGGTACGTTTCTTTTGTTTTAACTTTAGTATTTATTTTTTTGTTATTTCGTACATATTAATTCTTCTAAATGTGTTCATATTATTTGAACTAATTTAGGGTGAAAATAAATTCAATTAAAATCAATGATTTGGTACTGAAGAAACCATACACAGAGAGAAATTCCACAAAACTTTCTCCTGCCGTGCGAAGTAAATTCACTCCAATTCAGAATCTTCAAGGACATCTATTGGGGGTAATGGTACATGCTATATAGATGTAATTAATTTCTATTTTTTATTTATAATATGTCTTAATTTTTTCTTCATTTCTATCGGAAAGCGAAAGTTTTATTGGGTAAACAGCATAGTAACCGTAGACAAAATTGATAACAAATCTTGGTATATGACTTGTAACAACTGCTACAGACGATCCAATGTTGATTTTG
>NW_019250475.1:9521-15582 GCF_002742605.1 Olea europaea var. sylvestris
ATAATTAAATGTATATCTAAAATTATCATACCTCTTAAGTAGTGAAAAATTGTTTTACTCTTCTCTCACTCAATATTTTTTTTTGGCTTCCATCTTTGCATTCTTGGAGCCTGTAATGTCTTATACATACGTCGTCCAAATTTGTCTCCAATTTGAGGAAATGCTTCGTATATCCAAAATTACAATAGAGAATTCAAAATCAATATTAAATACACATAAAATCAAAATATAAAGTAAATAAATTAGAAAGAAAAAAATACCTGAAAGGCAAGGGGATATCCATGTAGTATATATCTACAATCATTTTGGCCAAACTGTTGCATTCTTTGTATTCTTTCAATATGTGATTGTTGCAACGACTTCAACAAAACAAAGTATGCCTTACGACCCCAAGGATACAGTAGAAAATCTTTCAGCTGCTCAACCATGCCTAAAGTTCTGTAATCAATATATCTTTCTGTTGGTGTCAAAACACATTCTACCAACATCACCAATCCCAATTTTAATTTATCTTCTGAATTTTCACACAATTGGAATGCATCGTAAAGCATTCTCATGTTAATTCTTTTTCTCCTTTCAAAATATTGATTTTTAAGTCGAGAATTGTTGGGATCAAGATTAACAAATACTTCATGGTAAGGTAATTCTGTGATTAGACAAAATTCTTGCAAGCCAAAACGAGCAAAATGATCATCCAACCTCACCCACACCTCATTCGTTTTACCATAGTCAACAAACCTCATTATAAATTCACGTATTAGTTTACTACTGGATTGTTGCTCTTCATCTCTATAAATAAATCCATAAAGAAATCCATGAAAACTTCTACTGCTAGAGAGTAAAAGTGATTGCTCATCTGCTTGAAGCAATTCTATACAATCTTTTACATATTGGTAATTGGGATATTGAGTGATAGTAGCAAAAAACTATTGGTTTGGTGACAGTATATAATCTAAAGATATCTGCACAAATAATAAAACATATATATGAAAAATGTCGTAACGCATATCAACATATATTTGTGATTTCATATACCTATATATGATATATATCATGTAAGCTGGAAAAAAATTGCTGTCAATGCATATCAATCATCAAATTGAATATATATTTTCTAATTCTTAGATTTGTCTCCAATTTATATTAAAAAACATTATAATTTAACTTTAAAAAAAGAAGTAAAAAAAAAAGAGTGAGTTCCGGTCCCAGCAAACTCCTTGCATGAAATTGGTGCGTAGTCCCCGCACAGACTGCATTGCAGGCAGATTCTTCGCACGGAATGGGGACTCAGCACGAAGATGTGCGGAGTCCCCGCATTGCAGGCAAATTCTCTGCACGAAGCGGGGACTCCACACGAAGCCACTTGCTTCCCACACCACCAACTTCATTTTCGCCAGAAAGTTCACCTTTCTTCCACAAATACTAACGATTAAAAATAGTAAGTTATTCATATAGATAAACATTACTTATAAAAATCAACTTACCTTAGAATTTGTTGCTTAATTCATTTGAAATAGATTGTAATTAGTTTGAGATTCGTTTGAGATGAATGAATTGAAGACGCAGATGAAAAATGAATGAGTTATGAATTTCAGGTGAAGAAATGAAGTAGGTTGGTGAAATAGTTACTAACATTAATTGCATTTGGCATTCTTGCAACAAGATTCTTTCTTTTTTGGCATTTATCTTTTGCCTGCAAGATTCTTTGTTTTTTCTTTTTCTTTTTCTGTGCTCTGCAACATTTTGTCGTCCAAATTATTATCTTCTTTGATCATTTGTATATTATGGACCATGTCCACTATCTCTCTCTTTCACTTCCAAGAAACCATCTCCATACACTTCCAAATATACCCATCATTTGGTGGCTAACGAAATTCAAATTATAAGTCTAATCTCTTCATATCATTTGCTTTCTAAATAATCTTAAGATTCCATCTTTACTATAGCAAAATTATAAATTATCTTTTACTTATATTCCCACAATTTTAAATCTAATTTTTGCTAACTGCCAGAGAAGATTCATGCTAAAAAATTTAATTCAAACTTCAAAAGCATGTTAGGATTATGCCAAGAAAACTAAAATCTCTACATCACGCTAATGAAGACACATTAAATACAATAATTGTGCAACGCACGTGGCATCGAGATAGTTTAAATAGCGGTTTATCACTATAGGCACTATTCAAATAGGAGAACCTGATTTGATTTCGAGATGTTTGCTGAATAGACGTTGGTCAACCCGTTGTTAGCCGGGAAGGCATGTTAGAGTGGTCCCGTTTGTAAACTTGGTAAGGATCAGTCTTCTTATTTAACTGTTTTTGTTGTTGTAAATTGTTATAATTTCATTTAATTTAATTATGTCCTCTATTTCACATTGGTTTCAGAGGTCTAGAAATATATCTGAAAATATTTCAAATGTTTTTCAAAATGAAGAAAAAATTGATCAAACATGTGCATCATCAAATGATTTCAATAGTCATGAACTTCAAATTGATCAAATTGAACAAAGATTGCATAACTGGACTATTCCAAAGGTAAAAAAGAATTCTATCTATGAAATAGGAAAGTTATGTTATCAAAACTTTTGAACAAATATTATCTATCAAAAATCAAAATGCACACATCAATTTATTTTCCAAGGAATCAATTGAATCCCACAAGAAGAAATTTAAACATCTTCATGTTGGATTAGTTCAAATTGCTGTCAAACCTTTGTTTAAGACTTGGGTTAGACATTCCTATTCTCTTAACTCTTCGAGATAAGAGACTTCTAAAATTTGAAAATTCATTATTATCTAGTCTAGAGTCAAATCTAGAAAGCGGTCCAATATATTCAAATTGTTATCCCAATTTTTCAATCAATCTCAATGAAGCTATTCTTAATGCTCTAAATCTTCATATTCAAACAAAAAATCTCAATTTTGATGATCGTTCAAATGCTTTTGATGTAATATACCAAACATATTACAAGCTCATGAATACTAAACTCAATATTGATGCTTTACGTTCATCTCCAAAAGATGAAAGTTTTTTAGTTGAATGTATTCCTTTTCATTCAAACACTATAATTCCCAAGAGAATTCTTTAGAATCTTCAAACTCGTGGAGTAGAACGGAATTTTGAAAATGTTCAAAATCCTATTCTTGCTCCTATTCAAACAATTCCTAATCAATTTCTTATTTTTCCTGATGAAAACGTCAAAATGATTTTTAAAGGATCTTATTCTTCTAAATCTGAAGATAAACCTAGAACTTCTTTTCAATCTACTAGATTTTCAACATTTTCTCTTGCAGGTGTTAATTTCACTCCAAATATTTCAAAACATCAATATACAGAGCAACTTGATTCTCCAACTTTATCTGATATGTTTTTTCTCAAAATAAAAGACTTGATCATCAAACCAATGTTATTTCTTCAAGAATTGTTAGAAGAAATGAATTCAAAACTGATCAAACTCCTGATGTTAAAAGTTTTCGAAAGATATTTCGTCAAAGTTTTTCAAAGGAAAAAAGAGAATCTTATTGGGAAGAATTCTTTGAATTCCTAAAGATTTAAGTTTTTATGAATAGACGTATTTCAAAGTTTTTAACAAAATACCTACTTTTTCAAAGAAAGAAAAAACTATTCAAACTACAATATTCCACAAAAAACTTGGAAAACTCCTACTAGAGAAAATATTCAATCTTCTTATCCTCATTTGCAAGAAATTGTAGTTCCACATGAAAGTACTGAGATTCTTGCTTCTCCTTTCAAAATGATATCTGAAGAATGACTTGATGAATCTCAAGTTGTTGTTAAAGATTTCAAAAATATTCAAACTCAAAATAACTATACTAATGTAGTTCTTCAATCTGTCTGTTCTCAACTCAATAGAATTGAAATAAATTCTGAAACTGAGACATTATCTTCCTCAAAAAGTATTAAACCAATAGAGTCAGTTTTAATAAACAGGCATGAGGCTAAACCAAAAAATGGTCTCAAAACTGAGATTAATGTTCTAAAAGAACTTGCTATTCGGTTATAAAAAATATCATCTTCCTTTATTCAAATAACATCAATACTATTGATAATATTGAATCTCAATTTATTGATGATGAAATTTCTCAAATAAATAAACTTCAATGTAAAAATGTTCAATTTTCAAAAATTCCTCCTTATTATCCAAAAAATACTCCTCTTGATTTACTCTTTAAACAAAAGGCTAAAATGCATAAAACATTCTTTGGAAGTCATATAACTGTCTAGAATATAGATGGTTTAAGTGAATATCAAATTTTTGAAATTCTTGAAAGTATGGGTACTTGTTATAATGCCTATATTCAAGAAGGACTTTCTACAATTGAATCAACAAACAATATTATTCAAAGTTTTGTTGTTCAAAATAATTGGTGGTTCAATTATATTTCTGAACAAGAAAAAATTCCAATTGCTCAAGCTCTCAAACCTGATGGTACAAATGATAGTTTTAATACAATAGTTCATTGTATTATCAAACATTTTGTTGAATCTCCAATAGACGTTTTAGGAAAAGTTTCAAATATTTTATTAACTTTAAGTTGCTCAAGTTTACAAGGTTTTCACTGGTACAAAGATATATTTTTAACATGTGTATTTTTACGAAAAGATTGTAATCAAGATTATTGGAAAGAAAACATTTTATTTGGATTCCAAAATTATTCTTTGAAAGAGTCAAAAATCCAATCAAAAAGGAATATTCAAATAATATTCCATACGATGTCCTTTCTTATGGAGAATTGATTTGATTCATTAATAGAGAACGATTAGCACTCTGTAATGAACTCAAACTTAAATCCAAATTACAAGCAGAAAGGTTAGATAGTCGAAAAGAACTTGGATCATTCTATGAATAATATGGATTTGAGAAAATTATTCCTCCATAAAAAACAAAATGAAAAAAAAATTTCAAAAGGAAAATTTTATTCAAAAGAAAAGAATTTTCAAAAACCCTCTTATTCAAAAATTATTCTAAAAAGAAATTTCAAAAAAAAAAAAAGATTTTCAAGAAAAAGTAATGTTACTTGTTAGAAATGTCAAAAATTGGTGCATTATTCTAATAATAAGTGTCCTCTTTGGGCAAGATTAATAATCTTCAAATTGATGAAGATATTAAGCTTCAACTCCTCCAAATTTGACAGATTAATCGGAAACAAAAATCGCGCCGAGGGCGATTTAGTCATTTTTCGCAACGGTGTCGGAATCGCCTAAAATTTGACAGATTAATCGGAAACAAAAATCGCGCCGAGGGCAATTTCGTCATTTTTCGTGACGGTGTCGGAATGGGCTCAAATTTCACTGATTGATCGGAAACGACGGTGTCGGAATCGGCTCAAACTTGACTGATTTATCGGAAACAAAAATCGCGCCAGGGGCAATTTCGTCATTTTTCGCGACGGAGACGGAATCGGCTCAAATTTGACAGATTAATCGGAAACAAAAATCGCGCCGAGGGCGATTTAGTCATTTTTCGCTACGGTGTCGGAATCGGCTAAAATTTGACAGATTAATCGGAAACAAAAATCGCGCCGAGGGCAATTTCGTCATTTTTCGCTACGGTGTCGGAATCTGCTAAAATTTGATTGTTCTTCATTTTTCGTGACGGAGTCGTAATCGGCTAAAATTTGACTGATTGGTGGGAAACAAAAATAGCGCCGGGGGCGATTTCCTAATTTTTCGCGACGGTGTCGAAATCGGCTCAAATTTGACAGCTTGATGGGAAACAAAAATCTCGCCGGGGCAATTTCGTCATTTTTCGCGACGGTGTCGGAATGGGCTAAAATTTAACTGATTGATCGGAAACAAAAATCGCGCCGGGGGCGATTTCGTCATTTTTTTCGACGGTGTCGGAATCGGCTAAAATTTGAAAGATTAATCGGAAATAAAAATCGCGCTGGGGGCAATTTCGTCATTTTTCATGACAGTGTCAGAATCGGCTCAAACTTGACTGATTGATCGGAAAGAAAAATCGCGCCGGGGGCAATTTCGTAATTTTTCGCGACGGTGTCGGAATCGGCTAAAATTTGACTGATTGATGGGAAACAAA
>NW_019250475.1:23384-39084 GCF_002742605.1 Olea europaea var. sylvestris
TTTTTTTTTTTCAACTAACTGAAATTTAATCATCGTTGATAATATTGTAATTAATTACTTGATTCGACGGTTAATTACGAAAAAAAATTGAGGTTGCTTCTGAGGATCATAATTGCACTGATACGAGGTTTTTGGAAATTATTTTAAATTAAATTAGGTAAAGTAGATGTAGAAGAAGAAAAAATGAAAATCTCAAGTTTGAAATATTTTACTATTTGAAAATGTAATCGATCAGGCGCAGTACATTTGGTTGCACGGTATTCAGGTCTCCAAACTGGATTTCTTTTCAGTTTCAATTCCAAATTTCACTAAATTGGAATACATTGATCTTTGGATTTAACTCTGAAAACTCTTGTATTGGTCCTGGCTCTTGATGCTGTTGCCTGCTCCTGATTTTTAGTTTTGTTACAGTACATATTTCTTGATCATCTCTAATAGAATCAAACATTTTCTGCTTGATAGCATTTTTACTGTTGTCTTTATATGCTGTCAGTGGGCTGTGTTGATTTCTGATGTCTTGTCTCCGGGTGTTGTGTTATTATGTTTACCTGATTGTTGACTATGAAAACCTTCTTTGTCTTACATCAGTTTTTGTTTATATTTTTATTTTTTTTGAAGTTCATTATGATGTTTTTTTTCTGTTGCAAATACTCACATGCCTTCTCAATTTTTTCTTATTTGCTGCTCATTCACCATGTTCTTGGAAAACAAACTTCTTTGTTCATCGTTTTGTGCTTTTAAAATCCATATTTTTAAGGTATTGCTTTATTTGGTGCAGGACATGTTTTGCAGTTTCTTCAGCATCATTGGGTATGAATGTAGCAGCTAAATACAATCTATTTTTCATGTCATTTTCATGAAATAGAAAATTAAGTTACCCATCTTTATTCTTTTGTGCAGGGATCCATCTAAAGGATTCTTTTGCTATGCTCAGGGTTATACAACACATTTTTTCTGTGTTGCTTCTTTCCTATGGACTACAACAATTGCTTTTACTCTACACAGAACAGTTGTTAGACATAAAACTGACGTGGAGGATCTAGAGCCCATGTTTCATTTGTATGTTTGGGGTATGCTTTTTCCCATGATAACCAATTAGCTTGTTCGAAATGTATACCTATGTTCTATGTATTCCTTTGTGTCCCTAGGAGTATCCTCCGGTGTTCCTTTGTAATGTTATGTGCAGAATTTTATGCGTTTCGTCTCTATCTATGCCTGATTGGGTGTCAACTCCTCTTACAGGTACTTCAGTTGTCATGACAGTTATACGCTCTATTGGCAATGACCATGGGCATATACGTCGTTTAGGCACATGGTGTTGGGCACAATCAGGACGTACAGGAAAGGCAAGTGTATAAAATAATTTTATCACCAGTTATCTTTCTTAATTGAAAGTTCCTAGGCATATATAAAAAATTTCTCCTTGTTTCTTTTCTTGAAATCTAGACATTTTCTTAGATCTGTGGCCTATTTCCTTTTATGTTACTGATTGCTGGCAAGTATTGCATAATAATCATTAAACCTGTTCTCATGATACTAGGTGTTGGTGCTTTATGCTTTATGTAGTCAAAAACTTTATGATGAATGTGTATTTTGAAGAGGATGAGTCCTGCAACTGCTCTAGATTGGGCATTTATTCTTTTGTTTATCATTGCAACATCATAGTTTACAGCAACTCAATGCAACAAGTTATTTTTCTGTGGGTAGTTGAAAACAAGGTTTAGCCTTTTGCCTAAAGTGGCTTGTTCATGTGGAGAAGGATTATGGTCCGAGACTCGGAGTTTTAACAGGCCTATTGACTATCCATCAATTCCTCATAAGACATTTCACTCAGATTTCTGTTTGTACTTGAAAGGATGATAATTTTTTTACGATAATCCCTTTTATCTGCACAAGTAGATTTAGAATGTCAAGGATACGTTAAATAAAATTCATGTAACAAGATAGGGGAAAAGGATTAATAGATAAGGAATCTGTAGCCCATGTTTGGGCCAAAAATGCATTTTTCCAAAACTTATTTTCAAGCACACATTCTCTCGTAAAACAATGTTACACGTAGATCCAAAATTTTTTCTTATTTTTTATCCACACATTCTCCATAAAATCACTATTCCAAAACATATTTTTCCTCAAAATCTCATTTTAATAGAGCCCAAACAGGGGCATAGTTTGATCAACTGATCATAGTATAAAATCTTAATTATAAGATCGAAAGCCATTAGATGTTGAGTTTTTTTATGCTAAATTATTTGTTGGGCCTCTGTAGTTTCATCTGTAACGTTTTTATCTTGCTTTCATTCCTTTGGACTATTAAATTTGTGGGTGACCTATTTATTCCTGCAGGCGGTTCACTTCATATCATTTTATGCACCGCTCTGGTGGGCAATTCTTTTCAACGGCATCACCTATTTTCAAGTGATACGCATGCTAAACAATGCCACGCGTGTATGTAACTATTATCTGGATATTTCGTTTCCTTCTTGTGTTTCTGGAATTGGGTTGAGGTGCCTGAAACCCTTTTTTGGTTGTTTGATGGATTGATGCCACATTAATGCATGATTTGTTGTTCCAGATGTTAGCGGGAATGTCTGAACGAGTGTACCAATCAGATGCACGGCCAGATGCAAAGGTTTTGAGTTCTGTTCTCCATTTTTTTATATAATGTTTGAGTATTTTAAAACTTTGGATCGAGATCATGCATTTTTTAAGAAAATTGAAGCTGCAACCTAGTGCCATGTACATGCCTTTTATTGGGTCATGTCTTGACTTGTCTATGCGGTGTTCCTCTTTTGGTGAAGTTTTCTGGTTGGGGAGATAATGTTCGAATCTTTACTTATCCTATCTCTCATCACTCGTGTCTATGATTTGGTTTGGATTATGTGAATCCTTCTTTTCAGTAATGACACGTATAAAATTGTGTTGTCGTCTTTTATGGCATGCTGACCTTTTTACGAGTCACATTATTGTTTGAAGTCTCACTCATCTCCCTTCTGTATGGTTTAGATTGGATTGTGCGAATCCTTGTTTTCAGTAAGGACATGCATTTATAATTTTTTCGTTGTCTGTTATAGCATATTGACAATTGACTTATTTAAGAGTCAATTTACTATTTGAAATTGCNCATGCATTTATAATTTTTTCGTTGTCTGTTATAGCATATTGACAATTGACTTATTTAAGAGTCAATTTACTATTTGAAATTGCACTTTCTCTGATCTTGCTGCCATTCGCTTGTGAAACCTAGTTGTGGAATATTGAACACATGCATCAAAGCCTATAAATGTATGCTTTGCCACGGTCTTTTCATTAGCAGATACTTATATTCATTGTTCAAGGAATGTAATGTGCAGGAGAAGTCAAATTAAGTTTTACATATCATCTCTCTACCTTAACAGGCATTGAATCGATGGGGTTACTATCCCCTTATTCTTATTGGATCTTGGTTTTTTGGTACAATCAACCGCATCCATGACCTAATTGAACCAGGTCATAAAATCTTTTGGCTTTCAGTGCTTGAAGTTGGCATGGCTGCTCTCATGGTAATTCTAAAATCTAGATAAAACTCTTGCTCTGAAAAAATAAATGTTATCTCTACTTCTTCAATGTGAGACCCAACTTCATGATTTCCGTCAATCTTTTTCAGGGCCTCTTTAACTCAATAGCATATGGCCTGAACTCTTCAGTGCGAAGGGCAATTTATGAAAGGTTGGATCTGTAAGTAACATGACCCAATTTTGATTGTGTATTTGTTGGTCACATTTTCATCAATTTGTTAGAACCACACCACCACTGCTGGAAGGAAAAGCAAGGACCCATTCCCCCTCTCCTTCCCAGTTATCACACAATGAACAAAGTTAGCTACAGTTTGGATGGAAAAACTGGATATTTTATGAAGTTAACTTAGTGCTTGTTAACTCCTATCAGCTGGATTAACACTTCATTTTGTTTCAAAGTTGATGGTTGCTACATGTTATCCTGCCAGGTTACCAGAAAGCTGCCGCAGATGGTTTCCAAAGAGTTGGAAACCAAGAGGCCAACAGGAGGAGAGTGAACTAGTCTCATTGAAAATTCAAGAACAGCGATAGAGTGCGTGTGAAGAATTGTGTTTTCTGACCAAAATTGACAGGAAAATGAAGAGTGGAACACATTCGAGTTCGATATTCTCCCGTGGTTTTGTTATCTCTGCACAGGAGACTTCAATCTTGCTTTGTTTGTATGAATTTCAGATTGAGACATTCCCTTTGAGCCTAGCCCACAGAATTCCAATGCATTTCAGTTAATGGACCTGAGAAAGTTAACTCTAGAGGGAGCTGTAGAACATTAGTAGTGTTCATAACAGCGGTGTAAAGTGTGTTAAGTTTTGGCTTTGGATTGTGTCTGATACGGCTGAGTATTCTTTCATTGTTTCAACTCGTGCTTTGTATCTACTTTATATTACTTGTCCTGTAAAACATTGCTCAAAACTTGCGCAAAATGATTTTACTTAGCTTTGTAAGAACCTTGTGATCCACTGGCACTAACAATTCTTAGAACACATGATTGGTGACATATGATTCGGTCAGAATTGCTTTAAAGAAAATGGAATTTCTCCACTTTCTTTTTGACTCCTCATGTGTATGTAAATTATTATATAATTCCATTATGAACAAGTGGCATTATTCTTCTTTGAACTTTGGGGTTATCGTCTACCGGGATTTTTCTACGGTGGATCTTGCAAACAAAATTGAACATTCTCGAGTGGTCTCAATTAAAGATGTTTGATTCATTTGAGGAAGTTTAACAGTTTTTGAAGTCTCGAGTCACTCTGAAGCAATCTTCTGTGTCTTGCCCGTCACAAATAAGCCCCAGACAAATTCAGTTTTATTTAAGCCAACCCAATTCCCCGTATGATGAAGAAAACAAAATGAATTATGCTACTTGTACATAAATGATACATATGGTGTTATATAAAACGATGTAAAGGGAAAATATTAGATAAAAAAGTTGAATGTATTTTAAATTAACAAATGAAAAAATGATATGCAACATCATGTAGTACTTGATGTCCATGTATCAAGATACAAGAAAAAAACAGTCCATTCATGATAGGATATTTAGCTATGCCAAGTAGTAGAAATATCAGAATTTCAGTAAAGAATCTTCCATCCCTGAAGTAGCTATGAGCAAACGAAATCCACGTATTACCACATCCCAAGAAGATAAAATCACAGATCCACTCAAACTAATGCCAAAAGTAGAAATAAAATATAGGATAACGCTGTGTACACCACAGCACAACCCTAAAATCTAATATTCATTTCACAATACATTACATATGATCAACAGATTCAAGATCTAAGATCAAATCCCACTAAGAAGAGGATTTTTTATTTTATGCAAGGATTCAAGAGCAAGCACATGAATTATCTTCTACGACCACCACGTCCTCATCGCCGCCCCTGAAAACCAGGTACCCAATTGCAAGCCCCACCACCACTGCAATAAACACTCCGGCATTGAAAGACATGATCGCCAGCATCAAAAGGTATCCGATCGCAGAGTTGACTCCAAATAAGATCGCCCCGGCAAATCTCGCTGCAGTCCATTTGCCGCCTCCACCGGCGAACTTCGATAAGAGTAAAGGGCTGTTGAGGGCAGCCGACCCATTGGACGATGGCGGAGATTTTTGGGTTTTGACAGAAAGAAGCTTGAATCTGAGGCGGTGGTTCTCCATGTACTGGTAGAAAACGGAGACGAGGAAGCACGCAAGAAGAGAAAGCAAATAGCTGGTCCATGAATCGGTTTTCCATGAATCAAACAAGATCGTAACCTTTTTGCCCCAGTAGAGGGTCATGTGCATCATCTTCACAAAACTTGATGAGGGATTCTAGAGAGAATTTTGATTTTTCTCAGCTTGGTTCTTTGTTTCTTGTTTGGCAGGAGTAGAAATTAACACGCTACCTTAGCATATTTGGACCGCTGGGATTGGTCAATTACAGTAAATGAACAGAGGTGGTTAATCCACTCATATTATTCCAAGTGAAAAAATAATCAAAGATAGTAAAAGTTACAGGTCTCCTGTGGTTGAAAATAATTAACGAAAAAATACTCTCAAATAATGTCTATCGAAGCACAACATAATATATTTCATCTTCAATGGATGTATATTTATATTTAATAAGAGAGAGAAAACATGATAAATATGAGAGAGAAAATGAAAAAATATTAAGAGGATGTTTGACATTCATTTTGTTGAAAAAATAAATTTTAGAATAGTAGAGATCGGGTTGGTGTTCAGTGTACATGGTACAAGATCGAAAAGAATGTATTGAATGGATGCCCACGAACCATGTTATAAAGAGTCTTTCCCACTACAGCCATTCCAGACATCTGCTTAGGCGCTAGTAAGAGAACCCCCCCCCCACCCAACGAAAAAAGACTCGCATTAGGCCTTCGGTCTTCTTTCATCTGATAGAATGTCTTAAAAAGAAAGTCTTTATTATCCAAGGCTCACTTAATTCGAAAGAAAGTTTTATTCGGCTCTATGAATATTGAAAAGGAAGGACGCTTTAAGAGGCGAAAGGCCATGGGGAGATACCGTTTGTGATCCACCTTTACTTTGAATAAAAATATGAATAGTTGGCGCTTATTTCTGGATGGAGAATGTTTGAATGAAAAATAAAGAAAAGTTTTTTTATTTATGTGTAATATTATTTTAATGAAGAATGTGTAGGTAAAAAGAAGAGAGTGAAAAATGCATTTTGATAAAAATGAAAATTAAACGGGGCCTAAATTATGATTACTCACTCCGTCTAAAAGAACTTTTAAATCTAGACAATCTTCTTAATAGTCTACATTTTATTTTTTTGCTACATTAGCTAGATATAACCTCAAACATGTTACATTGTAGAGAAATTTTTGTGGACTATCTATATATTTTAGCCTAAATGTCAACTTTTTTTAGTACAATTCATATCTATCCTTAATGTTCGACAAAGTCCTGCATGGTCACGACTTTGTTGTATAAGTAATAAACGTGATGTGAGAGTTATCGCTCCATTGAGAATAAGGGTCAATTCTAATATATTTGATATATTTAAGGGTCAATTCTAATATATTTGATATATTTAAATTCGTGATTGTAACAAAAGGTTCTTGATTGGTAACGGATTACGCTTTATAACAAAAACTTGTGAAATTAATAACAATTGGTTTAAAAGTCAAATGTGGGTGAATGTATTGAATTTCTGACTCCACTCATCAATTCTTAGTTCTAATTCTCAATTAATGATAATTAACTCAATTCATGCAATTATGACAATCGATAATTTCACTTGTATTTACAATTCTTTCTTAAGATATAATAAACATATGATTATCACGAGACGATCCTATTTCTGGTTCAAATTCATATGGGAAACATGCATTGATGTTTAGGATTATCATACATAATTGCACACGTCATAAATACTATTCCTATTATTTATTGTTTGTGTGTTCCAATAACAGTGTTATACCTGTTGTGAGTTTTTCAATACTACGAATAAGTAACTTATTATCCTAATGGTGTGAGAAAGATTAAAACAATGTAATTATACATATTAATGAAATCACAATGCAAGAATTAAAATAAAAACACAGTTTCAAATTAAAAACTAATAATCAAAGAATTTTGTTATCCATACAATACAAAGGATTTTAGCCTAACATATTAATGTAAGAATTGCAAAGAAAATAAGAGAAAGTCATTACCTGAATCATTAAACTATGAAGAAAATATGAAAATCTTTAATTTATGCCTTTAAATCCGGATCCAAGTGTTGAATTCTTCGTTCTTCAATATAAATTATCTCTATTTCTCTCAAAAAGTTGACTTTCAATAGTTCACACTTAGTTCTGGACGTGTTCTCTTATTTATCTTACGCTAAGGAGGTTGCTTACCAAAATAAAATAAGAAAAACTAGATTTTTTCACCGTTTACCATTGAGGCGCGCCATGGGAGTCTTGGGTGCCTCAGTTGCTTATTTTTTGTTTGGGGACGCTCACCTTTCCTATGGGCTAGGGCACATGCCTTGTCTAATTTTTGAGAACCAAATACTTTTCAAAAGTTGTCATAACACTCTTTCTCGATATCCAGTTGAGGTAATTTAAAATGCATTGAAAAAGCTTACTTAGAGGGCTACAATTCTTCTTGAAATATCAATTTTCCAATTCGAATGTTTGCTATGCCAAAGTTGGGTCTCAATATGAGGCTGAAAATTCGAAGTATAACTATTTTCGGTTGAAAGTTGATGTGTGATAATATTTTGACTATAATTCATCCCTTTGATTTCTTTTCTCATCCAATTGACCCCAAGCACTCTCAAATCTTCATAGTCAGGTCCACAACAACTTTTGAGTGTTTGCATTTTAGTCCCTAAATTTTGGATTTGCTTCATTTTAGCCATTTTTCGTTCCTTCTTCCAATTCTTCTTCAAAACATGAATTTTTCCTAATAAAAGAAAAAATAACAAATTAGGTAGTAATCCATCCAAAGAATAACAAAGTATCATCATTTAGGTCCCAAATAAGTTTGGAAACTACGTTTATCACTAAACAACTTTTTAGCAATAAATTTGTACTGCTCTTCATTTTTCTATGTGGGCAAACAAGATTTAGATTGTTCATGACAGTCATCCATTTAGTTATCAATAGTGACCTTAAGTAATCGGATCTCTTTAATGTAGGGGTACGAGTCACATATCAGAGATCTAATACCTTAGTTTTAGCAATCTAGATAAATAACATTATTTCTAGGCAAAAATTCTAGAGAAAGATTTGATAAAAAGTTCAAAATATCTGATAATATTTAGTACATGTTTGACAATCATACTTTTAAAACTTTTTTCTATATATTTATTTTCAATTGCATATTCATGTAATAAAATATTCTACGCGTAAATCATAATCTTTTTTCTACTTTTTAATTACACATTCTAATATGATCTGGGTTACGCCGCCGATTATCAAGAACCTGGTGATTGATTGGAAGAAGCCAAAGCCGCATTTGAGACCTCGAATGGGGAATACAAGTCACACAATTGCATGGCCGAGCTATGGAGTTCACAGGGTTGACATGCCAAGGAGCATGATTGGTGTTGGAGACGAAGGTCAAAATGGATGGGAGGCATTTGATTCACAAGGCCAAATTTGGAGCCAAGACTGGCTACTATGGGACCTATAGTGGTTCCATCCATGCGGTCGCATACAGGGTGACAGGGAATTAAAGAGTAGCTACACTTTGATCTATGTGGCCGCATAGTATACTTCGGGGACCAAAGTTGTAATTTTTCGTGAGTTTCCTATTTTGAGTAGAATTCTAATCTTTTATTATTTTTAGGATTATTTGAACGTATTTTTACTTTTTTAATTAGATCCTGTGGTTTTCATATAATTATGACTTTATTTTCATTCTATTGGAACTTTGACATTTGAGAGATCAATACAAAGGGGTTGTTTTGCTTCTAATTTCTTGTTCTTTGAAGAACAAATATAACTTATCAAGATTTGTTAATCTTGTGGTGTTCAAAACAAATCCGAGTGAGATTTATAAATTGTGTAAATAAAAGGTCGTTAATTTCACATATTAACGATTACTTAATTCATCGTTTGTGAATTTAATCCAAAATCGATGATTCTTGGCTTTCTTGGGATTCATGTCAATCTAGTTCTGGGTTCGTTAGTGGCCGTGCTAACTGGGTCTACATCAGTTGTTATCAGAGCTTAGGCACCAAAATCGAAGGTTATATCATTTTATTTTCTTGTTGAGTCTTTTAATTTTATTTTGCTCGATTCCTTTTTGTGTTCTTCGTATTTTCTTCATTTGTTGTGTCTCAGATCCATTAAAAAAATTCAAATCTTGTTTTTGGACAAATGTGACGTCCAAATCCACTTCCAATTGTTCCGTTAGCGTCGTAGTCGAATTTTTACTATTCACGGTACTGTTCAGAAGTAAAAAAAAAAAATCAAAAATTGTGGATAAAAAAGGGAAAACTTATTGTTATTGTTTAAATAATCTTTAGTCCTTCCAGTTTCATATTTTTCTATCCAATTAGTAAAAAATTCAAGAACCACTTTCTTGAGTTTCCATAATTCCTTTCATATTTTTGTCCACCTCTTTGAGTTCTTTAAAAATTCACGAGTCTCACACACAATCCGATTGAATTTCCACAAGAAATTGAGTTTGAATTGTTTTTTGAAACATTGATTGGAAGCAGCGAGTGGAAAAAGGTTGAGTGGTGAGATCAATTGAGTGTAAAAAATCGAAAATTGAGTGATTCCGGAGAGAAATATTGGTGAGGCAGAAATAAAATTTTAGAATTTAGGAAGTTTGGAAGTGAAAGATCAAACTCAAAGAAGATTGGTAGTTGAACAAATATGCCTGACGATATGATGAGGCAGTTTGAAAGGATGTTAAAGGATATGGGAGATATGATAGATAGGCTTGACACATCTGTCACCAATCTTCATAGGGGACATGGCAGACGGGAGCCTAGGGTGGAGATGTGAGATGAATTTGGATATGGATATGATGGTGAGCTGGTTAAGGATGAGTTTAATGGAGTTGAATCAGGGAGAATGAGGAATAGAGGTGATAGGTTTGAACGTCGGGGGTAAAAATAACTATGGAGATGATGTGGATGGAGGTATGGGGCAACATTAAAATGTCTATTCTGCCATTCAAGGATAGGGTGACTCGAAGACATACCTGGAATGGGAGAAAAATGTGGAGCTTATCTTTGAGTGTCACAATTACTCTGAGGAGAAGAAGGTGAGATTAACAGTTCTTGAGTTTACTGATTATACGATCACTTTATGGGATCAGCCGGTGATGTTGAGGTGTAGGAATCAGGAGAGGCCTATCAACACGTGAGATGAATTGAAGGCAGTAGTGACAAAACAATTTGTACCTGGTCATTATTATAGAGAACTCCATCAAAGATTGCAGGGATTGTATCAGGGTTCTAGGAGTGTGGAGGACTACCACAAGGAGATGAAAATTCTGATGATTAGGTCGAATGTAGAGGAGGATCGGAAGCCACTATGGCTCGTTTTCTAAATGGGTTAAATAGGGACATCGCTAGTGTGGTGGAGTTTCAGCACTATATGGAGTTAGAGGATATGTTGCATGTGGCCATGAAGGTAGAAAGGTAATTGAAGTGAAAAGGGACAGCTGGAAATTCAAGGGGCCTAATTCATCTTGGCAATCTCTCGAGATGATGAGAGGACTGATGGGGGTGTTGCAAACAATAAAACTGAAGTGCCAAGGGGAAAGGAAGAAAATGCTAGCAATGACCTACCAAAGGCAGAGTCACAAACTATTAGGAGCTGGGACATTAAGTGTTTTAAATGCTTGGGAAAGGGGAACATTGCATCTCAATGTCCAAATAAGAGAGCAATGATCTTGAGTGCTAATGGAAAAGTAGTGAGTGACAGTGATGGAGATGGGATGCCTGAGCTAGAGGATGTTAGTTGTGGTGAAGCGTTGGAGCATGTGGTGGACGGTGTAGCACTTGTGCTGATGCATGTACTCAACACACAAATTAAGGTGGATGAAGAGGAGAAGCAACGAGAGAACATCTTTCACACGAGATGCCACGTAGAAAATAAGGTATGTGGTTTAATTATTGATGGAGATTGTTGCACCAATATTGCTAGTATCACGTTAGTTGAGAAGTTAAGGCTGAAAACAATAAGACACCTTAACCCTTATAAACTACAATGGTTGGATGATCGGGGAGAGGCTAAGGTGAATAAACGGATATTAGTGAATTTTTCAATTGGGCAATATAAGGATGAAGTGTGGGTGATGTTACGCCAATGCATACGAGTCATATTTTATTGGGTAGACCATGGCAATATGATTGTAGGGTGAAGTATGATGGGTTTAGAAATAGGTATGACTTTGAAAAGGATGGAAAACTATCACGTTGTACCATTGACACCACAACAGGTCTATGAGGACCAAATAAAAATGAGAGATGAGAACGAGAGAAAAAGAAATGAGAGACAAAAAGAGAGCTCGAAAGAAAATGGTGAGGTGGCTAAGTGGGAGAAAAATCGAGTAGAGCCACATAAAAGAAAAGAAGGAAAGCCTTTTGAGCGGAGAGAAAATTGTAAGGCGAGCTTCTTTGCAGAAAAGAGTGAGCTTAGGAGGGAGTTGGGGAGGACTAACAAAACCCTCACCAGTTTGAATATATCTTTGAGGCAGGAATGTGAAAATTTATTGCATGAGGACTTTCTAAAAAGAGTATCGTCATTTGAATATTCGATTGATACAATGCAATTGGAGCATTTGTGGAGCATCGAAGACGAATCAGTCAACCATGGCAGTGTGGACTATCAGATTATTGAACATGAGCGGGTTGATGTTCTAGCAAATGGAAAGCCAGACATAAAGTTGAACTTGTTCCAAGATGGAAAATGGGAGAAGAATAAAACATTCCATGGCATTGCAAAGCTTGAAGTTCCAGATTCGAGGACGAATCATTTTGAAGAGGGAGGGGATGATATGATTCGGGTTGCGCTGTCGATTATCAAGAACTTAGTGATTATTTGGAACGAGCCAAAGTCACGTTGGAGACCTCCGATGGGCAATAAAAGTCACACAATTGCATGGACAAGCTATGGAGTTCATGAGGTTGAAGATGACATGCCAAGGAGCAAGATTGGTGTTGGAGACAAAGGCTGGAATGGATGGGAGGCACTTGATTCATGAGGCCAATTTGGAGCCAAGATTGGGCACTATGCGACCGCATAGTGGTTCCATCCATGTGGTCGCATACAGGATGTCAAGGAATTAAAGGGCAACTAGACTTTGATCTATGCGACAACATAGATTTCTTCTATGTGGGCGCATAGTAACTTCGGGGACCAAAGTTGTAATTTTTTGCGAGTTTCCTATTTTGAGTAGAATTCTAATCTTTTATTATTTTTAGGATTATTTGAACGTATTTTTACCTTTTTAGTTAGATCCTAGGGTTTTCATATAAATAGGACTTTATTTTCATTGCATTGGAACTTTGACATTTGAGAGATCAATACAAAGGGGCTATTTTGCTTCAATTTCTTGTTCTTTGAAGAACAAATCAAACTTATCAGGATTTGTTAATATTGTGGCTTTCAAAACAAATCCGTGTACGATTTATAAATTATGTAAATAAGAGGCCGTTAATTTCACATATTAATGGTTGTTTAATTCATTATCTGTAAATTAAATCCAAAATCGACAATTCTTGACTTTTTTGGGATCCGTGTCAATCTAGTTGTGGGTTCGTTAATGGCCGTGCTAACCGGGTTCTCATCACATTTTCCAAAAAATTACTATTCAAAACTCTCTTTTTTCAAAAGCATGATTGTCATACAGGGGCTTAATTTGAAAATTTGATATCAAGGGTGAGAATGAATAAAACTAAGAATAGCCACCCAAGTTTGGTTCAGCTCGCCTGATAAGATGGACTCGGCCATTGGTCAATGAGTCGAGCTTGGTTCAACTTGTTGACGAAGAGGGCAAGCTTGCTCGGCTTATGGGCCATGCCTGTGCAGGGTGGAGCCAAGTTGTCTATGAGCTCTTGTATTTTTCTTAAAAATATATAATTTGTAAAAATTATATAAAAATCAAATATGACATAAATTGAGCTTGAAAATAGTGTATCCTGTAGGGCCGACCCATAAAGCCCATGAGTTCAGCCAACTTAGTCCTGCGCTCATTTAAATTCTAGTTTGGCATCTTTTTTATTAAATTTTAACATTTTAATTGTTAATTAAACGAATTCTATGAGTTAGGGACCATAGTGCCCTGAAAATCATAATTGGGCACCGTACGCCAAAAATATATAATGGCAAACAAATTGCTATTTAGTCTAGATTGGGGAGTAAAGGTGTAAAGTTTTAAACTAAAAATACAAATTAACAAATTTGCAAAATCAATATTTGTCTACTTGAATTCTTCTCCCTCTTCTATAGAAAAATGATTATGCTATATGTACATCACAAATTATAGATTTATTTAATAGCATATAATGTGGCAAGATATAATTAAGTTAAAATTTCATCACCCAACTAAAAAAAAAAAAAAAACTCCCTCATTTCCTTTTTGCCACCTCACCAATCTGTGAGCAGTAATGTACAAATAACATTAAGAAAAATCATACTAACAATGGTTACATGCCTTTTGTAGTCCTTGTACATACAAGACTGATGAGAAATGATCTATTAAACATCAAAGCTTAACTTATGTTAAATATTGATGACATGACAATCAATTCACTGGTAAATAAATTTTGAATCTCAATAATTAAATTAATATGTCATGTCACCGGTGTTTAGCAAATTGGAGATGTTTTAAATAAATTATAAAGTAAAACTAGTTTATACCAAATTAGTTCGTTCGTGAATATCAAGAAACTTTGTAACTCGATTGGACCTGGCTAACGCTACACCTTCAAGAGAGGGTAACAACTTTCCTATCCAAGTATCAGAAGACTCTCTGATAGAAGCATTTTTGTTCATAAATAAATGGTGCCTAATCTTCCAAAAAGAATGCGGTATAAATTGATTTTTCATGTATCACTTAGGATGTTGGACATAATAAATCAGGCGTCCAGCGGTGCATAATTTCATTCCTTGACACAATGCAGCTCAATCTAATTTATCACAACTTACTTTTATTTTTTATTTTATTTTATTTTTCTCCTGTATATTATGCTACTGATGGAGAAGGAAAAAAATATTAATTTTTCTCTATCGTTTTATATATTTAAAGAAACAATGATATCGTGTGAGAAGAACTATAAGCAAGTAAAGAGGAAAAAAAAAAAAAAAACAAGATGTAAGCACGTTTTGTTAGATTCTGATGTTTCTTCAGTTTTTGACACACATACATAATTTGATGGTGAATGGTGCATAAAATGCTGAGTCTCGCAGGTTGAAGGAGGATTACATTGCCCATTTCAGGTGGTGAAAGATGAGATAGTGAAATGAGAGGAGCAACATTAATTTTTTCTGCAAGAAGTTCAAAACATACTAAGGAATTGATTTCTGCAGCTCAGTTGCCTCTGAGGAGCTTGGATTCGATGGTTTTCTTTTTGACAAGAATAAATAATTCAGTTTTGTATTTTGATTAATTTTTAGGAGATGATGCATTGATTAATTGATCAAACGAATAAATTTGTTAAATAAAACAATTTTTTTGTTCCACCACAACATTCATTAAGGTTATGTTTGATACCCCATTTTTTTTCCATGGAAAATAGAAAAGGAATTCCATCTTCCACTTTTTGCTTGTTTGATAGCAAAAATTTTCTTGACAATTGGAATTCTTGCTTTGTACCATTTCTTGGTTTTCCTTGAATTGGTTTTCCTACCACTTTGGTAGTTTTTTTTTTTTTTTTTTTCAATGGAAACAAATTTTAGGAACAATTGTAAAAGATGATATCTCTTAAATTAACAATTTTCATGTAAAACAAAGTCAAACGAACCCTAAGAGTTCTGACCAACTCAATTCTATCTCTCACTAGGGCAAGCCTAGGTTGGGCTTATAGCCCAAGCGTGCCACCATCTGTCCTCGGTTGTTGGTAGTGGTAGATGTAAGGGTGATAATTTTATTTTTTTAATGGTTACAGTGAGTTATAACACAGTATATGAATGTATGGAAAGTGTTGGTGGTGGTCTAGCAATTGAG
>NW_019250475.1:40079-43550 GCF_002742605.1 Olea europaea var. sylvestris
AGGCTCCTCAAGCTATCAAGGACTAATTGCTACCTATAAGAAAAATCATGAAAAAAGATATGAGTTGATAGATCAATGAATAAAAGGAGGTATAACCTACATTAAATGTTTCATCCCTAATATATGTGAATAAATTCTGTGAATAAATTAAACGATGGTTCATATGTTGTTTCATAATTAGTCTTAGGAGTGACCATCTAAAATTCGCACTCAATCTTAGTGCATACAATTCATACATCTCAGTTGAATTACTCTCTAAATTAGAATATGTAATTGGAGTATCAAAATTTAAAGCATTTGAAATTTTTGTATAATACTTTTTGTACCTTTTAAATTATCTCAGGAGTACATTACACACGCTAAATGAAATAACATAGGTAAGTTCTCGCACTATTTTCTACATTTTGTTTCTATCACGTGTAGCTCCTATTTGGTGAGAATTAAAATTAGATTTTTTGTAGATTTTGATAGAAGTTGATGAAATGTGTGTTTTAAAAATTGTGGAACTCACAACGATGTGATTAAAATGAATTATTGACTTTGACTTCGATTAAAATCTAAATTTTAATCGGTATCAAACAGGGCCATAATATATTGTTAAAATCGGATCAGTTTTATATTCATTGAAATTTAATGCAATTTGATAAACATATTCAATAATTTTAGGACTAGTAGGGGTTAATACCTCTAATAATAACTTTAAAAGAAAGTTTCGAATCATAATCTTGCACATTATCGTCTGAATCGTGTGTATGTTTAGAATTATAAAATTCAGTAATAACTGGTTCGCGTCCTTCACAAGATTTTAGTAATAGGCAAGTTGAGGTCCACATATGACATGCGTCGTTTACATATTTTTTGAATTCTATTGAATGTTGAATACAAAATTTTAGAATGCTTGTTTTCTACTAGGTGATATTGTAATATATATGAGTCCCTAATTATAAAAATATGTATGCTAATAAGTTTGATTCTATCTTACACAATTAAATTAAATATATGACATACATAACGAACATGAAATAGAAAATCATCAAAATCTAGATTAAGAGCCCAACATTGTTTATCAACTAAATGTTTATTAACAATTGAATTATCAAAAGTAAAACTACGAATTTTAATTTCACAACAATATTTTTAATAATTGTCATAATAGCATTAAATATATTGTTAATATTATGTGGAAACTCAATTATTTTAAAAAGCAATTATTTTTTTATGCATTATCCGCAGTGGGTCTCTGTAGTAAGTAGTTGTAGCTATGTAAAGTTTTTTTTATTAATACTTTCCCCTAAGTAAGATGTGAAAGATATAACATCACCATTCTTTTTAAATCACGTATTAGCTTGTTTTTTGTTCTAGTGAAATAATAAACGCAATTAGAGTGAAGAGTGTTTTTACTATTGCATCGTACGTTGACTTAATATAATTTTGCACGAATTTCGTGAAATTTTTGTTGTCCACTATGCTTAGCAACAACTCAACACTGACTACAAACTTGACCATTTCCTCACAGCATCTTTCTTCTTCTCCTGAAAAGAAACATGTGCTTAGTGAACTAGAACTAGTACCCAGAGGAGTACCAAAATGAAGTTGCATTTGTGTTTAACCAGTCACTTCATGTTTGGTCGAACATTTCTTATAAAACCATTTTAGATGAGTGATTTCAATTCATTTTTACGATACCAATTTTGTTTGACAGTACTTACATATTGCTTTGGATTCCTGCTTTCTATCTGCTAGACGATCCGTGGATACCAATTTGAAACATTCCCAACATTTAGCAATTTGTTCGGTTTTTCACTTACCCGTACCTCTTGTACCTACTCCTTTGAGTTCTTCTTCTTCATCAATGTCATCCAAATTAATTGGATTACTACTCACATGCAAATTTTCAATGCCCATATCATCACTAATTGAAATATTATCCAGACCATTTAAATCGTTATAAAAAATAGGAGACCTTGATTGTGGTTTCAATAGTGTGTTATCATCACCAAATATAGCTTCGACATAGCTATTGGGGTCCATTTGTAGAAAAATAAATTAAAAAGTATAAGCTTGAAGTGAGAAAATATAAAATAAAAATTGACGAATGATTAACTTGTGTGTTTGTATGAGTAATATTGAATTGAATATTAAGGAATTAAGTTGAGAATTGAGAATTTTAGATTGTAAAATGTAGATAAAAAATTGTAGAGAATTGATGTGAAAAATAAGTTAAAAGAGTGGATATTTATAAAGTTTTAAAAATAAGTAAATATATAAAATAAAGTCAAAATAATTGTTAGACCACGACAGTCATTTTTTAAGTTAAAATGTAATTAAACGATCACATTTTCTATTGGTCACATATAAATTCGAACCTACGAGCCTCTGGATCTTGAGTTCTTGACTAGTGTGCGGTCCTCACGAGCTTGGCTCGTACTCGCCCAAATTCTTCTAGGGCTTGGCCCGTGCTCGGAGTCATTCTTAGATGAGCTCGAGCAGTCCATGAATCAAACGGATGAGCCGAAGAGCCACAAAAAAATATACCCAATCAAATACCTATTCCGAAAGCCTTTCTTTCCCAAATTCAAAGTTGAAACCCGCACTCAACCTCTTCAGAATTCAGACCATTTAATTCGGCAAAAACTCAATGTTTTATGTTCTCTCACGGTCTACGAGGAGTTGGCTACTGTATTTTCTACATAATTGTAAAAGATATTTTTTTCCCTTATCATTATATTTTCTTTGAGATAATTTTGCTTCCGTTTGGGAAGAATTTATTTATAACTTAATTTATAAATAGATAATAATGAGTGATAAATAAGTATATAATACTTGTGAGTCCATTTAAAGGTGTAATTATAATTGAAGTTTGACTCATTTATAAATGAAATTTGAATTTCATAAACTAGCCCTTATATATTTCATGAGTGTTAACATATTACATTTTTTCGTAATGATTGAAATTTTATTGAATTGGTTGGGGGAATTGATGTTATCATTTCTTGTCAATATAAAATTTTGCATCACTTAGCCCCTGTTTGATAAGAATAAAAAGCGAATTAAAATTTAATTCAAAATTAATAATTAATTATAACGACAATTTCCACAAATTCATGATAAGTGTATTTTATACATTTATTTGGACAGTTAAATGTGATTAATTATAATTAATTTTGATAACTTATTATGGCTTAATTAGACATTAATTTTATTTGTTAGGTCAAACTCAGCAAATTAGGTGAATTGGAAGAAAAAGGCGAAAAATGAAGAAATACAAAGTTCGTGATCAAATTGTATTTATTCAATAGCTGATTCGAACCATAAAATGATAATTGAAAATTGTTATGAGTCAATTGGATGTATTTAGAAGACAAAAGGTGTTAAATACTGTTAGAATCTTCCTTAAGCTGCTCAAAGTGATTTCCGAGCTCAGTTAACCATTAAACATCGAATTCAACACCAAAACCGAAGTCACCAACC
>NW_019250475.1:52071-54831 GCF_002742605.1 Olea europaea var. sylvestris
ATTAAACTACTATTTATGATACAATATCTTTAAGTTTATCCAGTAACCCCAGCGAGTTTTATGAATGCATCTTGCAGGACACAGGACCGATGGAGTTTGATTATTGTATTCCAGAGGAGGCAAGGTTGCAGGCCCACATTTCGCAGAAGAGCAACTTGAAGTATGTGAAGACAATGATGGACCTTTTCAATGATCGACAACACGACGAGTTTCGAAACTCCCCCTTCGGGTATCTGGCCGAGGTTGCAGAGATTCAATTCTCTGCCCAACTCATCCAGCAGCTCGTGTTCAGAACCATTCGCACTGACGAGGTTAACGAGCTCTGGTTCAATGTACAAGGCAACATGATGAGATTCGGTCTACAGGAATACACCCTTGTGACGGGGTTAAGATGCGGTGTATTCCCGGAGGGTGATGAGTTCGATCAAGTGCTGGAGAGGAGAAGGCTGAACGAGAGGTACTTCAAATCCATGGAGAAGATATCGTTGGCACAACTCCAAACTACTATTGCCCGACCTTCGACGACCCGAGCCAATCGCTATAAGCTAGGGCTCGTGCTAATAGTCGAACGAGTTTTCAATGCCCCTGATAATAACGTCGGAATTGATTTGCGTACACTATCTATTTGTCGACAACCTAGATATCTTTTTTGCCTACCCTTGAGATAGAGTCAGCTATCGGCGAGCACGGATTCCAGGGTTTCTGGACAAAGAAATTCCTGAAGGCGAAGAGGAGGCAAGAGAAGGAGGTTACATACACTATTCATGGCTTTCCCATTGCCATGTAGGTACACAAGTTTTAAATAGTAGCATATCATGCTTTATTTGTTTGCCGTCATGTAGCATCATGCGTACCATCTCAGTTATTTTATTTCTGTTTGTCTTGATGGAACAGGTTTGGGCGTACGAGGCAATTCTCGAGATTGGGGAACGTTTTGGTTAGAGAGTTGGGGAACGAATGCCACGATTGCTTAGGTGGTCCGCACGAAAACAACCACAGCATCGTACGTACGATGCATTCTTCAAGAACGTGCGGGTTTGGATACCACATGTGTTACTTTTGTAATTCACGTTTCGTGTCATTCCTGAAGCTTTTCGTTTCTAATGTATAACCGTACATTGCAGTTGCATGTCTATGCCACACTTCATCCCACCGATGCTGAGGCGGAACAGCAGTATTTCTCCACTCTCGTGCCGTACGATGATCCTCCGGTGCCTGTGCTGGATGAGATTGCCAGGAATGTTGTGGGGCCGTAATTTAATGCATCACACGGAGGTAGTGGAAGTGGCGGCCAGTTGGTGAGGCAGGAATCCAAAGACGGAGTCTCCAGTGGAGGAAGTGGTGAGGACGAGACGTCTGGAGATGAAGATGCTGATACCGAGGAGAGTGGCGAGGGCGCCAGTGAGCGATCCAGCGTTGATGCGGATACTTGTAGAGGGCAGACCAGTGCGTCTTCCACACCTCCAGCGACCCACGTTTCTTCTCCAGTGCGAGGGCCGACGATGGAGACACGGCCAGTTGGCACATCCAGATCAGGCCTCACCAAAGAACAGGTGGAAGAGCTGTTGTTCGACCAAAGAATTCTCTTTAAAATGCGACTCCGCACCATCAAGCTTGAAATCGAACAGCAAGTGACATCCGAATGTAAAAAACTCGGAGCTTTCTTTGCTACTCTCGTGGCCCCACCTGCTCCGACCCCCATTGCAGCCGCGATGCCCGCCGATACCGAGGCTGGAGTTTTAGGTAGTATTCCGCAAGGTATGAATGTTCAATACATAAACTGTTTGGTTTATATTTTTCACCTATGTTCGACAGTAGCACATGCACCTGTAGCTCACATTTTTTTCCATACGACAATTGCGAGTTAGAAATACATGGAGGAGAAATGGAGCCTTCCCCGGACGAGCGAGACATGCAAGCAGATACAGGAACTGCACATGTACAAGGTACATGGGTTATTTATGAGCGCATTGAAACTTGTTATTTGACGGACTTTGTATGTTGTGGAAGTTGAGAAACCTAATGTATTCACTCAGTTTTCATGTTCTCATCAACAGATGGAGGAGACATCGCGGCTCGCCCGGACAACGTACACGACCCATTACCCATAGCAACCGACGAACAGATAGGTACGTTGTCATGTGCTACGATTTTTCCCTACTTTATTCGATGGCATCTACTTCCGTTCTAACTTCATGAAAATGCAATAACATATTCCTGTGGTGTGATTGTGGTGTCCAATTAGGTGGAGGACAGATCGAGTCGATCTTTGCCGTCCCGAATTTGAACGGTAACATGGGAATTATTTTTCTCATTTTCTTTCTTCCTGTACGCTTCCATTATCTTCCAACTGCAAACGTCGAACACATATGCAGTTACATATGTGTTGTAATATCAGATGGAGGAGCCATGGAGCCCTCACATGCGGCCCCGAGCAACGATGCCGACTATCAGGGTTGCGATGTTACGGATGGTGATGGTAAGTTCATTCTCTGCATCACTTATTGTATGTTACGTATGGTACGTGAAGGGCATTTATGGTCACTAACTCCCCCCTCCTTTTGAATTCTGGTAGGCGATCTCGCTGAAGTCCCTGTTCCCGCCAATGTAGCAGAACCAGGACACGGAGTTCCTACGACGAGTCAGCGCTCGGCACGGGTGCGACGTCCAGCTCCTACGGCCAGGACTCCATATACAAGGGCGGCGAAGCGAACAAAGAAGTAAAAGGAGTATGAACTGTTGGGACAGCACGACGATGGT
>NW_019250476.1:0-1305 GCF_002742605.1 Olea europaea var. sylvestris
TGGGGCAGAGCAGAGGAGGCAGAGGTGAGGGCTGCGGTAGCTGAGGCCACATCAGAACAGCTAAAGAAAGAACTGCAGAAAACTGAATGCCAAGTAGCTGTTCTAACAAAGTGAATTGACCATGCCCACGGGCATCACCACCTCACAGTGGAGGCCATCGATGCATCGAATAAGGAGAAGAGTGAGCTAAGGCAGCGGGCGGAGGCTCAAGTTGAAGAGATTGAGTCTTTGAAGGCAAAGACAAAAACAGTTGGGAAATCAGCCATGTAGGACTTTATTGACCATTTTGAAGAGCACAACTTGTATGACACCTTTGCCAATTATTGGGCCTCGTGGAACGTCCAGGCTATGTTGCAGCGCCACAGAGAGGTCCACCCGATCTTAGACATCTCAATTTTGGAGGAAGAGTTCGGTGGGCTTACCGGGAGTTGCCTTGACATAGCCGTTGCTGAAGAGGTTGTGGTTACTCTGGAAGAGGTCGTGGCGAGGGTAGAAACTGTTACTAGAAAGGCTGAGGTGGGGGCAGGGTCTATAGTACAGTTAGAGTAGGTCCTCTGTAATGGCTTTAGGCCACCAATTGTAATCTTTTTGATATTAATGAAATGTAATTTTTTGCCCAAGTATTGATACTTCTTTCATTTGTGCTGAACTGATTGCATCTTAATGAGTAACGAACACGAGTAAATATTAAGCATCACTTGCCAAAATAACTAGTCGATGACAAGAATTAACCCATATAAAATATTGAGGCACAATTGAATAAGAACCATTTTCACTAAGGCAATTTCAGCACTTAGGAATGTTACAATAGACTGGACAAAATGGAGATTGGATCAAAACATTCACATCACTAATAGTATTTTCTCAAGTGTTCAATGTTCAACTGATGAGGTAGCGCTTTCCCTGCCATGTCTTCGATTTCAAAAGTACCGGGTCGGGACCCCTTGCGGATGCAATAAGGACCTTCCCAGTTCGGTCCAAACACATCGGACCCAATTGGCTTCGATGATTGGAAGACCCTTCGAGGACGAGGTCCCCTAGACGAAGAGTTCGATTTCTGACCTTGGAATTGTAATAATGGGTCATCTTTCTTTGATACATAGCCAATTTTATTTGGGAGGAATCCCTCCTTTCCTCAAGGAGGTGAAGTTCGTACACTCAAGCTTCATCGTTGTCGATTTCATTAAAATGTATCCAACGATGAGAGGGGACTTCCACTGCAACCGGACGCATGGCTTCGGATCCGTAGGTCATGAAGAAAGGTGTTTCTCCTGTTGCGGTTCAGCTAGTTGTTCAAATGGCCTA
>NW_019250477.1:0-1305 GCF_002742605.1 Olea europaea var. sylvestris
GCAAGGAAGAGAGTGCTAGCGAGGCCGTGCCAAAGGGGGATTCACAGTCATCAAGAAAAAGAGACATCAAATGTTTTCGTTACTTGGGAGTGGGGCACATTGTTTCTCAATGCCCAAACAAGAGAACTATGATTCTGCGGGACAGCGAGGAAGTGGAAACTGAAAGTGAGAGTGATTATGCAGACATACCAGAATTGGAGGATGTTGATGAAGAAAATACAACGGAGTATGCAGTTAACAGTAAGTTGTTGGTTACGAGGCGAGCTCTTAGTGCTCAAATCAAGGCGGATGACTTGGAACGGCAGCAAGAAAACATATTCCACACGCAATATCACGTCAATGGCAAGGTATGTAGTGTGTAATAGATGGCAGTAGTTGTACTAATGTGGCTAGCACTAACATAGTGGAAAAATTGGGTTTGACACTGTTAAAACATCCCAGGCCTTATAAATTACAATGGCTAAATGAATGTGGGGAAGTTAAGGTGACAAAAAGGGTGTTAATTAATTTTTTCATTGGTAGATATCAGGATGAGATAATGTGCGATGTTGTACCTATACATGCGGAGCATATCTTGTTATGGAGACCATGATAGTACGATAGGAAAGCGATGCATAATGGGTATAAAAACAAGTATAGCTTTGTGAAAGATGGAGGTCTATCAATCTTGCGCCATTAACACCGGCACAAGTATATGATGACCAAATTCAATTGAAAAATAAAGAAGCGAGAGTGAGAGAGTTAGGGAAAAGGAGAGAAATAAGTAAGGTAACTAATAGAGAGGAAAAGAGAGTGGAGCCACATAAGAGAAAAGAAAGAGAGTCTTCCGAGAAAAGAGAAAAGTCGAAATAAAATTTCTTTGTGAGAGAGAGTGAATTGAAAAAGACAATAGTTGAGAGGCAACAAATGATACTGTTGGTTTACAAGGAATCACTCCTCAACTTTAGGGAGCATAACACATCCCTCCCTAATTTAGCTATTTCTTTGTTGCAAGAATTTGAAGACGTGTTTCCGGAGGATGTGCCTAGTGGGCTACCACCCATTAAAGGAATTGAGCACCAAATTGATTTCATACCTGGCGTTGTCATTCTGAATCGACCGACTTATCGAAGTAATCCAGAGGAGTCAAAGGAGCTTCAGAGGCAAGTTGAGGAATTGATGAGCAAAGGATATGTACGGGAAAGCATGAGTCCATGTGCAGTACCTGTGTTGCTGGTGCCAAAGAAAGATGGAACTTGGAGAATGTGCGTAGATTGTAGAGCCATCAACAACATTACGGTAAAATATCGTCACCCAATTTCTAGG
>NW_019250478.1:0-1305 GCF_002742605.1 Olea europaea var. sylvestris
AATGTGTTTTTTCCATCCAAATTTCTTCTTTTGTGTTGTTTGATTGCCATTTTTTTCCATGGAAAATATTTTCCCACTTTTGGTCACGTGACCATATTTTCCTCAAAATCAAGGAAAATATTTTCTTTAGAAAGAGTAGAATTTTATTTTCCATGGAATTCACTCCCTTTCTCTCCCTTATTTATCCACTCTCTCTCATTAACCCATCAATAAAAAATGGACAAGTATAATATTTTATAGATTGAAAATTAAATCAATCAAACACATTTATTTGACAATTTCCATACAATAAATTTTAGACAATTGAATTACCTAGAATTTATTTTCTTTCCATGCAAATTTCATGCTTACAATCAAACGCACCCTAAGTGAGAAACCGATGGATATGTTCCTTACACCACTATAATAAAATGGGCACCAAAAATGAGTAGTCTAAAGAAAAAAGGAATGACCAAAAGTTATCATGTAGATTGACAATATCCTGTTTCTTCATCTTCTTCAAGGATTTCAAAATCACATGTTAAAATGGAGTGATTATTTTATATATGCAAGACTCAAACATAATTAAAAATTATCTAGACCTATTTACTCGAGATTCAAATACTTTGAGGATTGTTCATCATGTGAGATTCACTACTGGAATATGGAAATACTACTTTCACTACGAAGTGAAGGTAAAAATAGAGGACGAGCAAATAAAAATGATAATCATTTAACCACAAACAAAAGCATCAAGAGCCTCTCTAAATTGATAATAATTTTATATTCTTCTTTAATATGATCGAGTTTAGTCATTTCAACTTGTCAAATATACCACTACAACTTCATAATTCTCGCAAAATTACAAAATTGGTGTCAAGTCGAAGAACTCGGCTGTCATATTAAATTCAACTTGATATAGTATCCCATGAAGAGTCGACAAGTTTCCTCATTAATGATTCTATCTATCCACCACCCATTACATTATCATTCTACAACTAATGGTCAGTTAACCCTAAATGTACAATTCACTAGTAGGAGCACCACTTGGCAAGATGCCCTATTTTGAGTGTGGTTATCTTGTCCATATCAAGTTTGTGATGACTATGATTGTACAAGAGCTCGACTAAAAGGATAGCAGGAGAATCCAATAGCTGAAAATTCAAATTAACAAAGAACTAGAACAGTAAACAATGAGTTCATGAACCTCACCACAACCATCAAACTTTTCACCAGGCTTTGATCGAATTCTACCCACCATTTGACTCAACAAAATGTCGTACTGTGAATCCCTCTCTTCAATTATATTTTCCATATTAACTCTCG
>NW_019250479.1:0-1305 GCF_002742605.1 Olea europaea var. sylvestris
CGAAAACGGCAAACCAACCACGGACTAAATTTTCGGCTAGAATATTTTGTGCGACTATTTTCAGTATTTTGATCATAACTTTCTCTCTCGATATGCAATTAAGGCAATTCAAAATACTTTGCAAAGATAACACAAAGGGCTACAATTTTAATAGAAATAGATTTTTCCAAATTCAGACATTTACTCGGTCAAACGTGGACTTCAATCTCTGGATGAAAATTTGAAAAATCTTTATGCGGTCGGAATTTGATTTGTGATGGTCATATTTAACTTCTTTTCACTTCTAATTGCACCCAATGGACTCCTAACTTTTTCAAATCATCATTCCATTGCCTCTCATCTCTAGATTATTTGCAACTTTGTCCCTGAACTTTCACTTTCTTCCACTTTGGTCATTTCTCGTTTCTTTCTTCTAAATTTCACCTTTTTCTACCAAAATGCAACCTGAATCAAAAGATAAGTATAATGAGTACATTTTGGTCTCAAATAATCACACGAATGCAAATAATTAAGATGGGAAATTATTGTATTTTACATTCTTATGACACCACCAACTTGCTTATTGCTAGTTCCTAGCAATTTAATGTAGAACAAAACAAATGAGTGATTGATCCATATTACGAGTAAAGTTACTGAGTTCCAATTCAACTGCAGTTCATTATCTTTTCAAACTCAACACCATAAGAAATTAACAATGTTATGATCATCAAGATATCAAAAACACTTGCTAAATGTGCGAGTGTGTGTCAAACCATAACCATCTTACTGCCAACCTTAACACATGTAGCATTAAGTATGCCTCGAGCCAAAGGTTCAGCCCCATAACTCACAGGTATCAAAATGTTTTGTGCAGTTTTCTCTCTATGGAGCTGAGAAATTGAGACATTCATAATTTGGAGGCTTAGATGTTTCTGAATGAGTAACAATCGAACATTGATCTTATGATAGGCATACTATTAAATGAAAATTTATTACTTTCTTACCACAACCATACTTGGGATCAAAACAGTTAATGTAAAGGGTTGCAACATGGTTTAAGTTAGGTTGTATGAAAAGGAGGATGTAAAGATTCAAAGACTTCTAAGCATGTAGCTAGGCATCTCATCAAACATCTCAATAGATTACATCCTTCGATCAATACATTCTTTAATAGTTCAACCCTAAAATCAATCTTTTTTTATGGGTGTCTTGCTTGAGCACATAGTTTCACTTGAGTACATACTAACTCTTTTCATTTTCTTGCTTCTATTCTTCACAAATAAGCAATCAATACTTACTACACACTTAGAAGTAAAAAAAAAAAAA
>NW_019250480.1:0-1305 GCF_002742605.1 Olea europaea var. sylvestris
CTTATTAATTATGTCAGTTTGAAGAAGTGTTGGACAGAAAATTAACAAAGAAAAATCGTACCAGGGGCAATTTTGTCATTTGGCACGACGGGTCGGAATGGGCCGAAATTTGGCAGGTTGATTGGAAACGGCCATGGAATTGGACTCGGGGCATAATCCTGGGATCACGGGATTTTAGTCAAATTCCTTCATTTGGGCCTTCAAATATTTAATTTCCTTATTAATTTTGTCAGGTTGAAGAAGTGGTCGACAAAAAATTAACAAAGCAAAACCGCACCAGGGGCAATTTTGTAATTTTTCGGGCACAGACCTGGGATCACGGGATTTTAGCCAAATTCCTTCGTTTGGACCACCGAATAATTAATTTCCTTATTAATTATGTCAGGTTGAAGAAGTGGCGGACAGAAAATTAACAAAACCAAACCGCACCAAGGGCAATTTTGTCATTTGTCGCGACGGTGTCGGATTGGGCCGAAATTTAGCAGGTTGATTGGAAACGACCCGCGAAATTGAACTCGGTGCACAAACCCGGGGTCACGGGATTTTAACTAAATTTTTTCATTTGGGCCTCCGAATAATTAATTTCTTTATTAATTATGTCAGGTTGAAAAAGTGTTGGACAGAAAATTCACAATGCAAAATCGCGCCAGGGGCAATTTTGTCATTTTTCGCGACGGTGTCAGAATGGGCCGAAATTTGGCAGGTTGATTAGAAACAGCCTGCGAAATTGGACTCGGGGCAGAGACCTGGGATCACAGGAATTTAGCCAAATTCCTTTGTTTGGGCCTCGGAATAATTAATTTCCTTATTAATTATGTCAAGTTGAAGTAGTGCTGGACAGAAAATTAACAAAGCAAAATCGCCCCAGAGGCAATTTTGTCATTTTTCGCGACGTTGTCGGAATTGGCCGAAATTTGGCAAGTTGATTGGAAACGGCCCGCGAAATTTGACACGAGGCACAGACCTGATATCGCGGTATTTTAGCCAGATTCCTTCGTTTGGGCCTCCGAATAATTAAATTCCTTATTAACTATGTCGGTTTGAAGAAGTGTTGGACAGAAAATTAACAAAGAAAAATCACACCAAGGGTAATTTTGTCATTTTTTACGACGGTGTCGGAATGGGCCGAAATTTGGCAGGTTGATTGGAAACGGCCTTCGAAATTGGACTCGGGGCATAGATCCGGGATCACAGAATTTTAGCCAAATTCCTTTGTTTAGTCCTCGAAATAATTAATTTCCTTATTAATTATGTTAGGTTGAAGTAGTGCTTGACAGAAAATTAACAAAGCAAAACTACCGCAGA
>NW_019250481.1:0-824 GCF_002742605.1 Olea europaea var. sylvestris
GTGATCGGGGAAGTCGAAGACCTTGCCTTTGTAACTGATCGAGGACAGTCTATAATAAACGGTATCGCTGAAGTATTTCCCGAAGCACATCACGGGTATTGCATGTACCATATACAAAGTAATTTGAAGACTAGGTATCGGGGCACAGACATCGTTTCATTGTTCAGGAGAACAACCGAAGCTTACAGTGTTGAAGAGTGTAATAAGTTCATGCTCAAGATAGGAAGTAAATCATTACCGGCATTGGAGTATCTGACGAAGATGGGGATCGAACATTGGGCGCGGGCATACTTTCCAGGACGTCGATACAACATGATGACGTCGAATAACGCGGAGTCTCTCAATGCATTGTTTAAGAAGGATCGAGAGTTACCAATTCTCGCAATGATTGAGAACATTCGTAACAAGCTACAACAGTGGTTTCATGACCGACGTGCGGCATCAGAGAGTTGCACTAGCGTGTTGGCCCCAGCTCAAGAGGAGAAACTGCTTAAGGCGGCAGAGGTTGCGAGGAAGTTGAATGTAGAAGCACTAGATGAGTTTCGCTTCTCCGTGCAATGTGCACGTAATACGGCATATATGGTGGACTTGACTGATAACACGTGCACTTGTACGAGATTTTAGTTGGAGAGTTTTCCATGTGAGCATGCTGTTGCGGTGGCCATGTATCGAGGCTTTGCTGCGAGAACGTTGTGCTCTTTGTATTATACGACTGAGTCTTGGAGAACAGCATATGCCGAAACTATATTTCCTCTGCCGAATGAAGCCGAGTGGGAAGTTCCCGAGCACATTCTCCCATTTCATAATTTGTTACCACCAGCAGT
>NW_019250481.1:1068-1305 GCF_002742605.1 Olea europaea var. sylvestris
TTTGTTACCACCAGCAGTTGAACCGCGTGGTCCTGGACGTCCAAGTACATCTAGAATACCATCTACCGGAGAGTTTCCTCGACCGCGTAGGTGTGGCCTGTGCAGAGCCGTAGGGCATACTCGGCAATTTTGTACCAGTCAAATTCCCCTAAATGATGACTAGACAGGTATGTGAAATGAATAATATTTCCTTTTACTATACACTGTTCAATATTTGTTATTTATAAATCTTCAATA
>NW_019250482.1:0-1304 GCF_002742605.1 Olea europaea var. sylvestris
TAGTCGGCGTACGGAGAATTGAGCGTAACTTTTGCACACGGTGTCCGTTTCGGGCACATAAGTACTTTTTGGAAATGTAGCGAGCGTCATGGATTGAACTCACAACTTCGTCGTGACGTATGAAGGATTTCAGCCATTTTTTGAAGGAACGAGCAATTGCATATTTAGAACGCATGGATAGTCGGCGTACGGAGAATTGAGAGTAACTTTTGCACACGGTGTCCGTTTCGGGCCCATAAGTACTTTTTGGAAATGTAGCGACCCTTTTGGATTGAACTTAAGACTTCGTCGTGACGTATGAGGGATTTCGGCCGTTTTTCAAAAGAATGAGCACTTGCATATTTGGAAGGCTTGGATAGTCGGCGTACGAAGAATTCAGCGTAACTTTTGCACACGGTCTCCGTTTCGAGCCCGTAAGTACTTTTTGGAAGTGTAGCGACCGTTTTGGATTGAACTCACCACTTCATCGTGACGTATGAGGGATTTTAGCGATTTTTCGAAAGAATGAGCACTTGGATATTTGGAATGCTTGGAGAGTCGGGGTAAGAAGAATTCAGCGTAACTTTTGCACACGGTCTCCGTTTCGAGCCCGTAAGTACTTTTTGGAAGTGTAGCGACCGTTTTGGATTGAACTCACAACTTCATCGTGACGTATAAGGGATTTCGGCCATTTTTCGAAAGAATGAGCACTTGTATATTTGGAACGCTTGGAGAGTCGGCGTACGTAGAATTCAGCGTAACTTTTGCACACGGTCTCCGTTTCGAGCCCGTAAGTACTTTTTGGAAGTGTAGCGACCGTTTTGGATTGAACTCACCACTTCATCGTGACGTATGAGGGATTTTAGCGATTTTTCGAAAGAATGAGCACTTGGATATTTGGAATGCTTGGAGAGTCGGGGTAAGAAGAATTCAGCGTAACTTTTGTCTACGGTGTCCGTTTCAGGCCCATAAGTACTTTTTGGAAATATAGCGACCGTTTTGGATTGAACTCACAACTTTGCCGTGACGTATGAGGGATTTTAGCGATTTTTCAAAAGAATGAGCACTTTCATATTTGGAACGCTTGGATAGTCGGCGTACGGAGAATTGAGCGTAACTTTTGCACACGGTGTCCGTTTTAGGCCCATACGTACTTTCTGGAAATGTAGCGACCGTTTTGGATTGAACTCACCACTTCGTCGTGACGTATGAGGGATTTAGCCATTTTTCGAAAGAATGAGTACTTGCATATTTGGAACGCTTGGATAGTCAGCGTACGGAGAATTGAGCGTAACTTTTGCACAAGGTGTCCGTTTCTGGCCCAT
>NW_019250483.1:0-1304 GCF_002742605.1 Olea europaea var. sylvestris
CCCCCCCCCCCCCCCCCCCTTTTTTTATATATATGATGAGTTTTGAAATCAATTGCAGTGTCAAGAATTGGAGTTGCATGATATTTAATTAAGTTATTGTTTTGTGCTAACTTTTATACTAGGAGCCAACAATAACCTTATCATTTTTTGGTGTCAAAATTCTTTAGAACTTGTGTGTCAAATATACACTAGCTAGACTTGTCGTGTCCTACTTAATGACTATCAACAAGTGATTGTAATCTTCTAACTACATAAAAATAAATAAAAATCCAGTGATCAATAAAATTCGAGTGTTTGATAACTCAAAAACATAGAAGTGAATTTTTTTATTTTTTTCTCTTTTACATCAAACCACCCACCATAGGCAGATTTTTCATAAAGAATAACACACACACAAAAGCTTAGAAGGGAATGTGCAGTGTAACCTCCAGCCATGCAAAACAAAAAATAAAGAGAAAAGAATCTAGGCAATGTTTCTTGCCATAGTCATTCTCCTCATCGACATACACCATACAAGACATTTTCCGGGGTCACGGTCACTTAATCTGAAAGTCGTCTCCATGTACATAATAAAAAGTAAAAACATCTTACCAGCGTAATCACGTGGCTGGGGGTGGGTGGGGTACGGAGGAAGAAACAAACAGCTATTTGCCTCTAGCATAAGTGTGGCTGAGTGGTACATGATTATCTGGCCATCAATTTTCCAAACTTGTTATGAATAATTGACATCTGCCAGAATAACTTTAATAGTAATTTTAGCTGTAATTGTTGGAAAAATTGATGGCCAAACAACTTGCTTGAATTATTGAATTGATATATGCTAGAATTACAATAACAGTGATTTTAGTTGTCATCTTGTACATATTACACACTTGTCCCTTGTTTTTTTGATAGACGTAAAACATCAGATTATTTACATTTCTCAACGTTTGAAAAATTCGAACTTTCAATAAAGTATACCTAAAAATATAGCTCAATCGTGTTGATAATGTGGAATTTCCATTGTCATGTGATTCAAACATAGGTTTGAACTTTGAAGGCCTTTTTTGGTCCACATGCCAGATTAAAAACAAAAAATTAAGAAATTGTTTTTTATGAATATACATTTTATGTTTAATGCAAAATAAGCACTTCGTATTTATTTTGATTTTTTAGTAAAAACACAGTCAAAATCTATTAAGGGTTGTTAGGTTTCCACCTAGACCCATCGGCTTTTGTCTTCTTTGTTCTTGCTTTATTGAGATATCAACTTTGTCCAAAATATAGCCTGTATAAAATATTTGAGATAAACAATTATCTAAAAA
>NW_019250484.1:0-1304 GCF_002742605.1 Olea europaea var. sylvestris
TCCAATTTCTGGAGCCGTTTCCAATCAGTCTGCCAAATTTCGGCCCTTTCCGACACCGTCGCGACAAATGACGAAATTACCCCCGGTACCGTTTTTCTTTTTTAATTTTCTGTCCAACACTTCTTCAACCTGACATAATTAATACGGAAAATATTTATTCGGAGGCCTAAACGAATGAATTTGGCTAAAATCCCGCGATTCTGCGTCTGTGCCTCGAGCCTAGTTTCTGGGGCCGTTTCCAATCAGCCTGCTAAATTTCGACCCATTTTGGCACCGTCGCGACAAATGAAAAAATTGCCCTTGGTGTGGTTTTTCGTTGTTAATTTTCTGTTCAAGGCACCTTCAACCTGACATAATTCATATGGAAATTAATTATTCGGAGGCCTAAACAAAGGAATTTAGCTAAAATCCTGTAATCCCGGGTCTGTGCCCGAGTCCAATTTCTAGGGCCGTTTCCAATCAGCCTGCCAAATTTCAGCCCATTCCGACACCGTCGCGACAAATGACAAAATTGCCCCTAGTGTGGTCTTTCTTTTTTAATTTTCTGTCCAACACTTTTACAACCTAACATAATTAATACGGAAATTAATTATTCGGAGACCCAAACGAAGGAATTTGGCTAAAATCCCGTGATTCCGAGTCTGTGCTCCAACTCCAATTTCTGGGGCAGTTTCCAATCAACCTGCCAAATTTCGGCCCATTCCGACACCGTCGCGACAAACGACAAAATTGCCCCTGGTGCGATTTTTCTTTGTTATTTTTCTGTCCAACACTTTTTCAGCCTGTCATAATTAATACGAAAATTAATTATTCGGAGGCCTAAATGATGGGATTTGGCTAAAATCCCGTGATCCCGGGTCTGTACCCCCACTCCAATTTCTGGGGCCGTTTCCAATCAACCTGCCAAATTTCGGCCCATTCCGACACTGTCGCGACAAGTGACGAAATTCCCCCAGGTGCCGTTTTTCTTTGTTAATTTTCTGTCAAAGACTTCTTCAACCGGACATAATTAGTACGGAAATTAATTCTTCGGAGGCCTAAACGAAAGAATTTGGCTAAAATCCCATGATCCTGGGTCTGTACCCCGAGTCTAATCTCTGGGGCCGTTTCCAATCAACCTACCAAATTTCAGCACGTTTCGGCACCATCGCGAAAAATGACGAAATTGCCCCAGGTGCGATTTTGCGTTGTTAATTTTCTGTCCAATACATCTTCAACCTGACATAAGTAATATGAAAATTAATTATTCGGAGGCCTAAACGAAGAAATTTGTCTAAAATCCCGTGATCCCGGGTCTGTGCCCC
>NW_019250485.1:0-1304 GCF_002742605.1 Olea europaea var. sylvestris
CTCGATTGTGTCGGAATTGGCTGAAATTTGGCAGTTTGATCTGAAATAAAAATCGCGCCGGGGGCAATTTCGTCATTTTTCTCTTCTGTGTCGGAATGGGCTCAAATTTGACAGGTTGATCGGGAACAAAAATATCGCCGGGGGCAATCTCGTCATTTTTCTCGACTGCGTCGGAATTGGCTGAAATTTGGCAGTTTGATCGGATATAAAAATCGCGCCGGCGGCAATTTCGTCATTTTTCTCGAGTGTGTCGGAATGGGCTCAAATTTGACCGGTTTATCGGGAACAAAAATCTCGCCGGGTGTAATTTCGTCATTTTTTGCGACTGTGTCGGAATTGGCTAAAATTAATTAGCCTAGTTGATAGGAAACAAAAATCGCGCCGGGGGCAATTTCGTCGTTTTTCTCGACTGTGTCGGAATTTGCTAAAATTTGGCAGTTTGATCTGAAATAAAAATCGCACAGGGGCAATTTCGTCATTTTTCTCGACTGTGTCGGAATGGGCTCAAATTTGACAGGTTGATCGGAAACAAAAATCGGGTCGGGGGCAATTTCGTCATTTTTCTCGACTGTGTCGGAATTGGCTGAAATTTGGCAGTTTGATCTAAAATAAAAATCGCGCCAGGGGCAATTTCGTCATTTTTCTCGACAGTGTCGGAATGGGCTCAAATTTGACAGGTTGATCGGAAACAAAAATCGCTCCGTAGCAATTTCGGCATTTTTAGCGACTGTGTCGGAATTGGCTAAAATTTGACAGGTTGATCAGAGACAAAAATCGCGCCGGGGGCAATTTCGTCATTTTTCTCGACTGTGTTGGAATTGGTTGAAATTTGGCAGTTTGATCTGAAATAAAAATCGAGCCAGGGGCAATTTCGTCATTTTTCTCGGCAGTGTCGGAATGGGCTCGAATATGACAGGTTGATCGGAAACAAATACCGCGCCTGGGGCAATTTCGTCATTTTTCGTGACTGTATCGGAATTTGCTAAAATTTGGCAGTTTGATCTGAAATAAAAATCGCTCCGTGGGCAATTTCGTCATTTTTCTCGAATGTGTTGGAATGGGCTCAAATTTGACAGGTCGATCGGAAACAAAAATCGCACCGGGGGCAATTTCGTCATTGTTCTCGACTGTGTCGGAATGGGCTCAAATTTGACAGGTTTACCGTGAACAAAAATCGCGCCGGGTGTAATTTCGTCATTTTTCGCGACTGTGTCGGAATTCGCTAAAATTTGACTTGTTGATCGGAAAAAAAAATCGCGCCGGGGGCAATTTCGTCATTTTTCTCGACTGTGTCGAAATTGGCT
>NW_019250486.1:0-4450 GCF_002742605.1 Olea europaea var. sylvestris
TTTGATCCTTTAAACCATTTTCCATCTCCCTGTGGATACGACACCTCAAAATTTTGCTACAATCACCGCGTTATACTTTGGACGTAATCAAATTTTGCGCCGTAATAAGGGATCAACTGAAAAAGGGTGACATCGTTCCTTTCCCTTCATTTTTATTCGATTTAATTTTTTTAGTGTTATTTTTATTTTGTTTTCACACATTTTCTTTGTTTTTTGTGTTTGATGAGCAGGGATTGAGGTGATCAAGGGAGTTCTACCGGAGCACCTTATCCAGTGTTTGAATCTCGATATAACCCTTACTTTGCTACTGCATCAATTGCCACAAACACCTCTACACATAACGCTATGTCTGATAGTGAACACGACGATAAACCTTATAGGACTTTGCATGATTATTTGCACCCCACCGCAAATCCACACCATCATGCATAATGTTTTCGCCTATTATGCCAAGTATGGAATTAAAACCTAGAATGATTCAACTTCTTCCCACTATTCATGGACTTGACAGTGAAAATCCATATGTGCATATCAGGGAATTTGAGGAGGTAGTTGCGACCTTTCACAATCAACATGGTACAACGGATGCAGTCAGGTTAAAATTTTTCCCGTTTTCACTTAAAGAGAGAGCAAAGACCTTGCTATATCGTTGACCCTACGTTCAATTGGTACATGGGCTGAAATGACGCAAGCATTTTTTAATAAATACTTTCTTCACCATAAGACTAGTGCCCTTAAGAAGCAAATCTCATCTTTTACCCAAAAGGATAGTGAGACCCTATATCAGGCCTGGGAGAGATTTAAAGAACTACAAGCCCTTTGTCCTCACCATGGTTATGAGAGCTGGCGTATAGTTAGTTACTTTTATGAGGGATTAACACCTAGGGAGCGTCAATTCGTAGAGATGATGTGTCACGTTGATTTCCTACAAAAGGATCCGGATGAGGCCATAGAGTATCTAGATGATCTTGCTGAGAAAGCTCATGGACTGGACCTAGCCTTACTGATAGTACCAATAGGTCACGACCTATAGGACACTCCACTAGTACAGGTATCTATCAACTTAGGGAAGAAGATAGTCTTGGGCAAAGTGGAAGCCCTCACTAAGGAACTTGAGACCTTGCGTGCTAAAGGCTCTAAATCTGCACAACCTGTTTCTCGTATTGAGTCTTTAGAGCCTTGTTTTGTGTGTGGAGGGAGTGATCACCTACCACAAGATTGTGCGACTTATGCTGAGATGAGGGGACTTTATGAGGAACATTGTAATGTCTTAGGCATATATCAAAAGCCCCATACTCCCTACTCCGAAACCTATAATTCAGGGTGGCGGAGTCAGCCCAATCTTAGCTGAAAATCTGAACATCAGCAACCCGCCCAATCCAATAGAGCCTACACTACACCTCCATATCAAACCACATCCTCTAGAAACTCTTTGGAAGGCACCCTATATGCATGCTCATAGAGGCACAAAGCAAAACCAATTAGAATTTTGAGACTATGACTACCCAAATTGTTGAGGAAATCAAGGAAATCAAAACTCATATGTCCAAATTAACCAATGCTTTAACTGTAGTTGAGCGGGAAAAATTTCCAGCACAAGCTCAACGAAACCCTAGAGGACAACATATGGCACAAACCTCAGGCTCAAGAGAAAACAACCTTAAGGAAGTTAATGCCATAACCACTCGGTCCGGTAAGGTTATTGAACCAACCTCCAAACCTAATGAATATGAAAAGGACCCTAGCAATTCAGAAGAGAGTACCCCTAGCGTGGAGGTAGTGAAAAATCCACCGCGAGTACCCTTTCCTCAAGCTCTTAAAGCCACCTCGAAATCTATTGGTCAACATAGTGAAATCTTAGAGCACCTTAAACAAGTAAAGATCAATTTACCTCTTTTACATATGATCTCCCAGGTTCCCACATATGCTAAAGTCCTAAAAGACTTGTGCACTATGAAGAGAAAACACCATGTCAAGAAAACTGCTTTCTTGACTGAGCATGTAAGTGCTGTAATTGAGCAAAGGATCCCTCGAAAGTATAAGGACCCTGGTTGTCCTACCGTCTCTTGTGTTATTGGGAATCATTAGATTTCACAAGCCCTTCTTGACCTAGGGGCTAGTGTTAACATCATGCCTTACTCTATTTACTTGTCATTAGGCCTAGGAGAAATAAAGCCTACATCCGTAAGTTTACAATTGGCTGATCGATCCACAATACGACCAAGGGGTGTAGTTGAGGATGTGCTAGTACAAATTGATAAATTTTGTTACCCCGTTGATTTCTTGGAGGATTTAAAAGAGGATGTGAATGTTAACTCCAAGATTTCCATTATTCTAGGTAGACGTTTTCTTGCCACAGCTAATGCTCTTATCAATTGCAGGAATGGTCTAATGAAACTATCATTTGGGAACATGACCCTGGACGTCAACATCTTTCACATCGTGAAGCAACCTGAGGAAAATGATGAGTATCATAGTTATACATGATTGATGCACTCGTTGAGGAGGAAGCACATGTGCTTATTGACCCCGACCCTTTAAATTCTTTCCTTTTAAATTCTGAAATTCCTACAGGGTATGATAATGGGGACACTACAAGTGACTACTTCCAATGAGTTTGGTGAAATACGACAAAGGTTGACAATACCATGGCTGGATGCGGGCTAAAGAAACAAACATTGGGTCGAGCCAACGATAATAAACAAATGCGCTGCTTGGAAGGCAACCCAAGGGGAGTTCATTCATTTCTCTTTCTTTCTATTTTTATTTTTGCATTTTTAGGTTTTTTTTCATTCCATGCATTCATCACTAATTGAGAACTTTTAGGCTTCGAAACACTTCAAGTTTAGGTGATTCACTTCGATATTAAGGTGATATCTTTCTTTACTTTTATTTGGCAGACATGTTTTTGTATTGAGGACAATGCAATGTTTAGTTGGGGGGAGAGTTTAACTTAAATTTTGTTGTGAATTGCATGTTTTTCATGGAATTTTGGCCTTTTTTTTTAAGTCCCTAATCCGCTACATGTTCTTGAATGACAATATATGCCACTAGAAATTAATATTGTTTATGAAAGTTTGGATATTGAGACATTTGCTGAATCCTTTTGCGCACACAAGCCTTGTGGTAAGATGAAAGTGTAACACATGTAATTAGAGGAGTCTCTTGTTGAAGTTCTCTTATGTGAGAATTGGTGAGGATTGAGAGCCACAATATACTAAAAATGTAAGATGGTGGTTTATACTTGGAAAATGAAAACAGTCAATTTAGGATTGAATTTGAGCATTCAGACTAGTTCTTTTCCATAATTATAATCCCTTAGTAGCCACTTTGAGCCAATACACATACATAACCATTTCTTTCACGTGCCTAAGTTATCCATATCTCCTTACATTGGAATAAAGTCTATAAATATTCAATTTTCTACATTTATACTTCCAAGTGTATAGTAGGTGTTAAATGTTCATTTGAGAAGAAAAGTTGTTGATAAGAGATGATAAGTGCTCGGGGAAGACGAAAAAAAACACGAAAGGAAAGGGAATTTGAAAAACAAAAAAGCAAACAAACAAAAGAAAAGAAGAAGAAAAAAAAAAGAAATGAAAAAAAAAAGGGATGGATTGTTGTTGGAAATTGAAAGATTGAGGAATACGTTGTGATGTAAAGGATTGATATGTTGAAATACTTGTTGAGATGCCTAGCTAGATACTTGGAAGTCCTTAAATTCTTTTCGCCCTACTTTTCATATAACCCAATTTAACCCTTTTAACACCCTTTACATTGGCTGTTTTGATCTCAAGTAGGTTTGTGGTAATAACCCTTTTAACACCCTTTACATTGGCTGTTTTGATCTCAAGTAGGTTTGTGGTAAGAAGTTGATGGATTTTCATTTGAAAGTATCCCTATCATGTGATCAATGTTTACTTGTTGCTTGTTCATAAATATTTAAGCCTCTATGTTCTGAGTATGCATCTTTCCCAGCTCCATAGAGAGAAACCCCACACTAAACACTTTAATACCCGTGAGTTATGGGGCAGGACCTTTAGCTAGAGACACACTCGATGTTGCATGTGTTAGGGTTGGCGGTAAGATGGCTATGGCTAGACACACACTTACACATTTAGCAAATGTTTTTGATATCTTGGTAATCATAACATTGTTAATTTCTTGTGGTGTTGAGTTTGAAAAGATAATAAACTGCAGTTGAATTAGAACTTAACAACTTCACTTGTAATTTGGATCAGTCACTCATTTGTTTTGTTTTGCATTGAATTGTTAGGTACTAGCAATAAGCAAGTTTGGGGTGTGATAAGAGTGTAAAATACCATATTTTCCCTCTTAATTATTGCATTCATGTGATTATATTATGACAAAATGCACTCATTACTCTTATGTTTCGGTTTAGGTTGCATTTTGGTGAAAATGGTGAAATTTGGAAGAAACAAATGAAAAA
>NW_019250486.1:7334-16607 GCF_002742605.1 Olea europaea var. sylvestris
TCTTCATATAAAATTGTTGGACTATCTTTTATTGAAGTTAACCAGCATGATGCTTGGATGTGATGGGTCATATTCCTCAACCTAACATATTCTCTACTTGATTTATAGATTGCATTGATTTTAGAATGATTTAATGTTTTCAAAGATTGCTTCACAAATCTCCGTGATATAACTGTTCCTCCATGTATAAACACATATTCTGTTTGTGATTTAGTTTTATGGGATCAGAGAAATAACTTGCATCTCTATATCCCACTAAGGCAGATCTTCATGTTTGAGAATAAAATAATTCCAAATCAATAATACCCTTCAGGTAACAAAAACTATGTTTAATATTATTACAACGTCTTTAAGTTAGTGTAGAGATATATCTTGTATGAAGATTTACAGAAAAGCTATGTCGGGTCAAGTGCAGTTTGCAAAATAAGTTAATGCTCATATTACATTAAGGTATGATACTCTAGGATCGTGAATCTTTTCTACATCTTTCAAGTGGACAAAATGGATTTTTTCACATCAAGTGATCGAACAACCATAGATGATGTCAATGGATGTGCATTATCCATATAAAAACGTTTTAAGACTTTTTCGATATATGTAGATTAATAAACAAATAATTATTTTGAAAAATGTTCATTTTATAACCCAAGGAAAAAAATTATTTTTTTCAAATCTTTCTTCTCAAATTCATTTTTTAAGTAATCAACATTTTTGTTGAGCTCTTCAGGAGTTTTAGTTAAATTTAAACCATCAACATAAACCGCCACATTTGCAAATCAAATATTTATTTTCTTTATAAGCCACATGGGCGGACATCATCATTTTTATAATCTTCCTTGAACAAATATTCACTAAGGGGATTATACCACATGTGTTCAGATTATTTTAATCCATGCAATGATCATTGCAATTTAATTGAGAACATGGTTCTCTAGCATGTATCATTTGTTCTTGACAATTTAAGTCCTTTAGGGACTTTCACACACAGACACAGACTATGAAGTAAACCATATAAATACGTAGTTACAACATCTATAAAGAGCATATCAAGCATTTGTGACACAGCCAAACTAATTAAGAATCTAAAAGTGATGATGTCCATTATGGGAGAATATGCTTCCTCATAATCAATTTCTAATCTTTGTGAGAAACCTTGAGATACAAGTTAGGTTTTGTATCTTGTAATTTCATTATTTTCATATATCTTCTGTACAAAAAATTGTATCAAATAGGGATTATATTTTCAGGTGTTCGAACTACAGGTCCAAACACTTTTCATTTCTCTAAGGAATTCAATTCCACCTGTAAGACTTTTTTCCATTTTGGCCAACCATTTCTATTTTGACAATCTTCAACAAATTATGGTTTAGGATCCTCATATTGCATAATGGCGTGCTATAGCAGGCATCCAAAAATAATAGAACCTACACTTCCAAAAAAATATATGTAGTAGTGGAAGTAAGGATCGTTTCCACAAAGAGTCATTAGTCTACTTTTATGAAATGTTAACAATAATGGGGATTTTGTTTGTTATGAAATCAATTCTAACTAAAGCCAATGCAATTTAATAAATTGGATTAAATCAATAGAATGAATCTTGGTATAAGTCAATATCTACCGTAAGAATTTCGAACTGATCATAGATCCATAACTAATTACCAATTCATATTTTTAGCATTCATCGTTGGAATTTGTATTTTCTATTTCTCCTTAGTTGTAATTAACTGGAAAACAAGCATCCGATGAATTCTTATTATCAAATAACCCAAGAAAAGCACTTAAGATTTAATTTAATAATATCATGGAAAACTAGAGAAATCGATGAAACTAAACAACACAATCACAAGCGGTCATATTTAATCTAGTCAAATATCCTCCCTAGAATTTAATAACCTCTAAAGAAGCAATTAATTGAACTATAGTTGCTTCATAATGTCAAAGAGATGAAGTTTAGTAATACATAATCCTTAAGCAAAAAGAGAGAAAAGTCTATAGTGTCCGTTCTTCGCCTCCAAAAATACGTAGAATATAAGATTTTTAGGTCAAAAAGGAGGTTCCCTCGTTCTGGCATCTTTAGGTATATATATGATATCAAAAATATTGTTTCCATGTAAAATTTCATCAAAATAAGGAAATTGGCCCGTCATAGAAATTTTGGCCCGTACTCGCACGCCATATATTTCATTGCCCGCGCGCCACTTTGTTGTTTTGCTCTCAATATGCAAGAATGTCCCCCGTGCGCGCCACTTAAGCCTGTGTGTGCGCACAGTATAAAATAATTTCAATTGTTGTACTTTGATCCTTCAATTTCAATCTTCATTCATTTTAACTCTTTTTTGATGTATTCTTACTCCCTTAGCTTTCAATTCCATCTAATTGAATTTAGACCTTCTTCAAACATCGATGTTAAGTTCGAATCAACTATAAACACTTTGTATTTTAGTCCCCAAACTTTGGATTCATTTCTTTTTAGCACCTTTTTCGTTTCTTTTTTCCAAATCCATCAGTTTGCATTGATTTCAACCTCTTTGACTTCTTTCTTCATCCAATTGACCTCCAACACTCTTGAATCTTCATTCCATCACTCGTCTCATCTATGGATTATTTTCAACTTGGTCCTTGAGCTTTCACTTTCTTCCATTTTGACTCTTTTTCGCTCTTTTCTTCCATCATATTTTCCATCTATTTACAACCTAAACCAAAATAGGTATTGAGTACATTTAGGCATTAATTAATCACAAAAATACAAGTGTTAATGGATGTAAAACACGACATTTTATGTCTTATCACAAAATATCAGGAGTGACGTTAAAGGCGAAAGTATTATCTATAGCAACATTATTTCGTTGGCATAATATATTGGATAGCATATAATTTATTGAAATTTCATTAGTTTCTAACACTTATAGTTCTTTAGGAACCATATTTTCAATATTTGATTGATCAATCATTTCTAATATTACTTCTTGTAGAGTCTTTATTTAATTTTTCTCTTCTTTTCTTTTTCGAGGTACGAAGTCTTTCAAACTAACTGATTGACCACACTTCTGGCGTATTTACGATTTATTTGTTACAGCAGATTGTCTTGCAAGGACATCAAATTTTGCTAAATATTTTTTGCTGGTATATATAACTTTGTCACTTTTCTTATGTCAACAAATACACCAAATAATTGATTTGCAATTCTTTGTAAATGAATGATTTTTTCAACCTCTTACTCACATTGTGTAACGCCCCAACCTATATGGACAGAAACGTCACTCAAACCATTATACCTTAGCATTAGACTTAGAAATTATTTAAAATAATAATTTAATTAACTACTCCTTTAATGGAAACGTAAAAATTTAGTTTTTAAAAAATTTCCTTGAGAACTATATTTTTCCTAACATGCAGTTTACTATAAAATTATAAAATAAACTTGTTTGCATAGTTATCAATGTCAAAATTTCATAAAATTTTAAGGAAAAGTAGGGAACATCTAATAATATAACATATCCAAAATTTGGCTTCCATCGGTGACATATAAGGCGTTAAAATATTTCCCAAAATCTCGCTAACACTAACTAAACAAAGTGTTTTCTTTTTCTATCTTGTAGGGTAAGTGTCAATAAATTCATTTGTATAGCTATCGACCTCGAAATTTTATCAAATTTTAATGTGAAGTAATAGATTCCCTATAATATGATATAGTCAAATATTAACTTCCATCGACATCATATGAGGTATTAAAATATTCCTCAAAACCCAGCAGCGACCCGGTTGAAAGGTACACCCGCCCAGTTCATTTAAAATGACATGTAAAATCCCACGAATATCAAAATCAGATTTCAAATTTATTCAGTAGCTAATCCATGAGACTATCAAATCCAATTGATTTCATCCAGAAGTTCCAAGCAACGGTCGAGTTAGTAAATTTTGAAGTCAAGGCAGAAGTTGGGAATACGACGACTCTACCTAGTGCAGTTTACTTTATGCGACATATAAAATTCTACAGATATCGGATTGACATAATTCCAAGTTCATTTAATAGCTAACTTATGAACCTATCCAATGCCACATTTTTTGTATAAAAATATCAAGTAATGAAGGAGTTGTGAATTTTTAAAAATGAGGCAAAATCTAAATTTTTTAAAGACACAGCAAAACTTTAAATCGCTAACATATTTTTTTGTAAATGGTGACTTGTAAATTCATTCCTATGACACATATCTACTTTCAAACATAATTTATTCATAAAAAATATTCGTAGAATAGATCCACACACGACATTCATAGGAATCCAATTTAAAGAAAACGTAAACATTTCATAATCAACTAAAAATATTAAATCATCGGCTTCTCCACGACATGTCGCATCATCTTTTACCATCATCCACACCCCCAAGGAAAATCCATTAAACATGTAGGAAAGAAATTAACCCATGAGTTTGAAACTCAATAGATATTGTAATGACCCGGGTCTCTGTACCCAAGCCACTAGCTTACGTATTGTCCGCTCCACACCTTGCGCTCACTTACCCCTCATGGCTTTCTATCACGTTTCCCAGGTTTCGAACTCATAATCTTCTCCTTCAACTTAAGTCTTACTTAAGGGGGAGGTTATGAGTTCGAAACCTGGGGGACGCGACAGAAAGTCGTGAGGGTTAAGTGGGCGTAAGGTCAATCCAAAGCGAATAATACGTTAGCTAACAGCTGAGTCGTTACAAAAAATGTGCATTTTTTTTGTAATGAACCGGGTCTCTGTACCCAGGTCGTTAGCTTACGTACTGTCCGCTTTGGATGGACCTTGCGCCTTCTTACCCCTCACGGCTTTCTGTTGCGTTCCCCAAGATTCGAACTAAAAACCTTCCCCTTAAGTAAGACTTAAGTTGAATCTTGGTAACGACCCACTTGCCCAATTGGTACTAGGATTCAGATTAAATCTTACTTAAGGGGAAGGTTATAAGTTCGAATTCTGGGGGACGCGACAGAAAGCCGTGAGGGATAAGTGGGCGCAAGGTCCACCCAAAGCGGACAGTACGTAAATTAATGGCTTAGGTACAAAGGACATTTGATAAAATTGGAATGATACAGAGAAGATTAGCATGACTCCTACACAAGGTCCACCCAAAGAGGACAGTACGTAAGTTAACGGCTTTGGTACAGAGACTCGGGTCGTTACAAAAAATGCGCATTTTTTTTGTAATGACCTGGGTCTCTTTACCCAAGCCTTAGCTTACGTACTGTTCGCTTTAGGTAGGTCTTGTACCTACTTACCCCTCACAGCTTTCTGTCGAGTTTTCAGAATTCGAACTCATAACATTTCCCTTAAGTAAGACTTAAGTTGAATCCTGGTACCAATTGGGCAACTTGTCCAATTGGTACCAGGATTCAACTTAAGTCTCACTTAAGAGAAATGTTATAAGTTCGAATCCTGGGGGACGCAATAGAAAGCCGTGAAGGATAAATGGGTGTAAGGCCTACCCAAAGCGAGCAGTACATAAGCTAACGGCTTGAGTAAAAAAAACTTGGGTCGTTACAAATATCATTGTTGCATTTCATTGTCAAATTAAAAATTTCAAACTATAAATTCATACCATCGCACGTAGACAGATTTTCGGCGAAATTCAATTACTATAACTTTATCATAACACGTAGAGCCGAAGAATGATCATTCAAACTGTTATAATGCAGAAGCACCGTATTCGGAGGTAGCATTTAATTCAAACATTTATCGAAAAATCAAATTTGAAAACGAAATAAACACTTGCATCTCTATCTACCTTGAATTTTCTTGGATATCAAAGAACAAAATGCATAGAAAGCCTTTCTTCTTCTCACTCTTGTTATTCTCTTAGTTTAAATTGACATGAAATATATTTTTTGAGAGAAAATAAGAAAAAATTCTTTTTAATGAAAAACTAAATGGGGGGAGTTGTATTATCATTAAGTTTGTTAAATTGGATCTTTAACTAAGAATTTGAAGAGTTTTTAAGTCTAAAAAAATAATTTATAAAAAGTTTTATAAAAATATCTACATGGTGATTCAAACTTGGGTTGCTTATTTGAAATACCATGTAGATGACCTTTGTGGCAACTCAGTTATTCATTAAATCTTTGTAACCAAATTTACATAAATTTAATCTCTTAAATTGTTGGGCTTTTAATTAACTTATGGTTTGGGCTTTTAAAATTTTAAATGGGTTGAGCTTCCATAGCTCATTTCTTGAATGAGCTAAGCTCATACTGCTAGATCATCACAAAAATAATAGCCTAATTTCGTTTTATTTCTCGGGCTTCTACACATTGATTGCTATGGGATCAAAGTGAGATAGAGTTTTTTCATTCCATGAAATTTTATCTTGTTTTTCAGGATGTAGTTTTTTCCTTCGCAAGGTTGGGGAAATAATTTCATCAAAATAACAATCTGCAAAACATGTAAATAAATCACCTAATAATAGATGGTGAATCATAAACCACATAAATCCCAAGTCTTCATTGGAAGCCTATTTTAGTATGTGGAGGTAAAATAGAGACTTGGACAGCACAACCAAAAACCTGTAGTGAGAAATATCAGGTTTATAATCAAATGCTAGTTGTAAAGATGAATATTGATAATAGGCAGTTGGTCTAAAATGAACCAATGATGCAGCACGTAATATGACATGACCCTAAATAGAAGTTGGAGATTCAATGTTGACATTTGTAGTTAAAGGTCTAATGAGCAATATGCCTCTCGAATAAGCTCTATAAAACTTTTTTATAGTTCCTAGATGTCTAAGTCAATCATGCCAAAGTATAAAACTTTATGTCAACGAACTTCTGGACTTCTGGTTCATGACAATATCTAATTTAATCATTCTTATAAATATATAATACATGTCAAATGGGAGTCGATAAAGTCTTTCTTTTCTTTTGTTCAAATATAAAAGAAGTTATGCAAAAATATTCAACATTATTTTCTTACATCTTCTCAATCCGATATCCATTGTAGTGGATAACTTTAAAACTAAGAAATTTTCTTCTAGATTGACCTTTTTGTATGCTTGTTGGGCTTGGACTTCTCTTTGGCTATGCCTGGAACTTTTTTACTAGATTAAATTGCATCGTCAATATATAATTTTTTATTATTTGTAAAATAATACAAGCTCTTTCAAAGCCTTTTACGATATTTGATGCACCTAATATCACATTATGTTTTGTTAATTATAGTTGCACTATCAATCAAGCAAGTGTCTTGACAATCCATCGTGAATCTATAAATATAACAAAATAAATATATTTTAAGAAACTTGAATTTAAATTTAGAAGGATAAACATAATTCAATACTATGAAATTAACATTGCATAGTAAAATTTCAATTTCTTTTGCAAAACGTAAAAATATATTTCAAACTAAATTTCTAAAATAAAGGAACTACTTGAAATATAGAAAATAAACTAATCTATATCATCCAATACACCACCAACAATTGAATGGTCAATATTCTCATTTGGATCAGCAAAGAAATCCAAAAATCTAAATGACTCACATAAATTGGACCATCATAATCAGTAAAAATTGTCTCTACTTTTCCTTTTCCCTTGATTAATTTTTCGTGAAAATCCACAAGATGTTTTACAGTGCGATAGGTACGTGCCCAATGCTCTTTCATTCTATATCTAAAATAAATTTCTTCGTACTCCTTTACTTTCTTTGTACTCCTTTTTGGTTGTACTATTTTCGTTTAGTTTGTGCATTTTAAAATTGTTGTTTTGTTGCTGATAATTTTGTTGATTATTTCATCCATGGTTTATTCCACATGTAAGTCCACGTCTACGTCCTTGTATTAATATTGCATTTGCTTTGAAATAAAGTACATTTTGCCATAGGCAATGGTATAGAACTTGCTGGACATATTCATAATTTTCATCAGCAGTTCATTATTTTTTTCAGCCAAAAATATGGAAGATACGAGTTTTGAGTACCTTTTGAAACCACGTCCACAATATTATTGCTGCAGGAGCACATTCGAGGCTTGAAAGGTGAAATTTTTTTCTCTAACATATCTTCATCAATGATTTTTCTTTACACAATGTCAAATTTGAACATATTCTGGGCAGTTCAGAGCTGTACTCACTAACAATTTTGAAGTCTTGCAAACAAAAGTGCATCCACTCACAACAAGCTTTTGGAAGGACTATAGTCTTTTAATGATCAAATCTTTTAGTTAGTATTTTCCCAAGAACTCGTGGATCTTTCTCGCGGCTTAATAAAAGAGTTAGATTTTTAATTTTTTACGTTTTATATTGAAAGATCTAAGTAATAAAGGACCTTGTTGAAAAGAACTCCAATTTGAATATAAGAATTTGGACTTGTTTATAAGTGCAAACCATTATCAATTTTATATAAATAAAATAATTTTAAAAATAGTAAAATTTTTATTTTTATTTTTGTGTTCTATTTGACCTCAAGTATAATAGTAAATTCTATTGTGTTTCTTTTATTTAGTGCTTGTTTGGAAAAGCTACAATTAATTTTAGCCCCTGTTTGATCCCCATTAAATTAAGCCCCCGTTTGGCCCCAATTACGTGGAAAATTAATGGGTGGAATAGTATTTATTTGAAAAATGAGTGGTTGAAAATGAAGGAAAAATTTTCGATTTACGTGTAATATTATTTTATGAAAGATTGTATAGTTGAAGATAGGAGAGAGAAAAATGAAATGAAATGTAATAAAAATTAATGGGGCTCAAACAGGTGCTAAATTACATTACATTCCATTTTTCTCTCTCCTATTTTCAACCACACAATCTTCCCTAAAATAATATTACACGTAAATCGAAAATTTTTCCTTCTTTTTCAACCACTCATTTTTCTAAAAAAATACTATTCCCCCCATTTTCATTTTCAGGTAATGGTGATCAAACAGGGGCTTAATCACATTTTTGGAGAATCTAACAATATGTCATCTACATATAATAATCGGAATACGACAACGTTTCCACTTGTCTTCTTGTAAATACACAGTGCCTCTTCATTTTTTATAATTAAATTAATCCTTTCGATTATCTCATCGTTGAGAAGATCCCAGTTCCTAGAGGCTTGCTTTAATCCATGAATGAATCAATCAATTTTGCATATTTTGATTCAAAACATTCAGGTCAAGTCATGTACACTTCTTCATGCAAGCTCGTCTTAACATTTATTTACCATAGCTCATAATCATGATATGCAGCTATTGTAAGAAAACTTCGAATGGACTTAAGCATGGCTATAGGTGAAAATGTTTCTTTGAGGTCAATTATTTGT